>NC_077229.1:418478167-418688167 GCF_027887165.1 Monodelphis domestica | reverse complement strand
GAACAGAAAGGTTCTTTTCCTTTTACCTTGATAACCTTAGAAAATTTGATGTTGGGTTCCTGGACCAGTGTGAGAAGGTGTGTTTAATGTTCTCCACCTCCTATTTCTTCACTTCCGTCCCCTACTTCTTCCTTCTGTATGTTTCAGGTGTTTAATGCTCATTGGCTCTCTTCCCACCTTGTCGCCCCAGACCACGATCTTATAAGATTTGTGATCAGTCATTGACACATGATTGTGAAGGTATCAGAGAAGTTCCTAGGATGATACATTTAGAGCTGTGAATGATCTCAAAGTTCATCTAATTATAAGACCACTGATTTAGAAGTCAAGGGCACGTAAGACCAACTGGTTCAGCTCCTTCACTTTACAAAGGAGGAAACTGAGGTCCAGGGACTTGAGGCTCGCCCAAATTTATATAAGTAATTTCTGAGGCAGGTTTTGAATCTAGGTCTGAAGACTCCAGTGCCTGCGTTTTTATTCTCCCTCTGCTTGTTATTGCTTTCTTTTTCTAGGGGAATCAAGAAGTCGCTATGGAAGGTATTTTTTGGAATAGAGAGACTTTTTTCTTTCTTTTTATTCCCACTGCCATAGGTGGTACTCACTCTGCTTGCCTCACTTATAGCAGACCTTGCTTAATGGAACACTAATTTGTCCCTCTTACCAACTATGGAGACATGTTCTAGCAAGAACCCAAGCTTGACCTTGTGGCTCTTTGTCATTCCCAGCTCATGAAAAACTCTCACATCCTCATTTAATATGAAGCACGCTCTCTGTTATGGGAATGTACCTTTGACAAACGGACCAGGTACAATTGGTAGGCTTCTTCATCATTCCATTGATCAACCAATTTTTATGGAGGATCTGTTGTGTACCTAACCCTGTGGGAGGTAATAATAGCTCTTTTTTCTGTAGGGCTTTACGACTTGCAAAATACTTTCTTCAACACATTATTATTATTATCATTTTTACAATTGAGGAAAATGAAGCTTTGAGGGCTTGGGGGATTTGTTCACAGTCACTCAGCTGGTAAGTAGTTGAGTTAGCATTTCACCTCAGATCTCTGGACCCAGGTTTAGTGTTTGTTCTCTCCTTTCTGGACCCTACCCAAGGGTACACTCATTCAGTCATGGACAGGGAACAGAATCTCTAGATTAAACAAATTCATACTCAGATGCTAGTGACTTGGTCTGTTTCCCTATCCAGAGTATTTGTATTTTACTGGGTTACTGCCCTGAGTAACATTTAACCCAAAGGAATAAATCTTTAATATGGGAATGTCAGACAATATGTCTTCCACCCCTGGAGGGGGGAAACAATTAGTGGGGGAAGAAAGGAAATGTTTCTGGTGTCCTTCGGAGCACATCCCATTTATTCCACCAATACATGCCATCTGTGTTATGAAATAATAAGAAATTAGATTGGTGGGATTAGGGTCAGGAGGGGAGGGCGATGAAGGAGGATTTTGGAAATTCTTTCCCTAGTTTATAGCCCAAAGTGAGACCTTCTTTAAGTTCTGCCAGGAATCCTACATGCTCTTCTTTCCACTATAGCTTTTTTTTTTTTGCATACAGCACAGAAAGGAGATCTTCACCTAGTCAGCTACAAGGACTCAGGGCAGGATGCAGATGCAACATGCAACACACAGCATTCTTGAACCCTCAAAGACAGAGATAGTAGGGACAGAGACAGAGAGAGTGGAGAAAGAAAGAGGGAGAGAGACACCCAGGCACAGAGAGAGTAGAGAAAGGAAGAGGGACAGGGACAGACAGAGACAGAGAGAGTAGAGAAAGAAAGAAAGGGAGAGAGACAGATAGACAGAGATATAGAGACAGTGAGAATGGAGAAAGAAAGAGACATAGACAGAGAGAGTGGAGAAAGAAAGAGGGACAGAGAGAGACAGAGAGAATGGAGAAAGAAAGAGGGACATACAGAGAGAGAGAGAGAGAGGGAGGGAGGGAGAGAGAGAGAGAGAGAGAGAGAGAGAGAGAGAGAGAGAGAGAGAGAGAGAGAGAGAAGGAGGGAGAGAGAGAGAGAAGATGGGAGAGAGGGAGAGAGAGAGAGAGAGAGGAGGGAGAAAGAGAGAAAGATACAGAGACAAGCAGACAGAGAAAGAAGGAGGAAGACAGGGAGACAGACACAGAAACAAAGACAGAAATAGAGACATATACAGAGAAGAGAGATTGAGCATACACTCCTCTGAGCTCACCCACAAGTCCACCTTCAGTTCAGCTTGGGATAGAAAATAAGGCTGGATCTATAGCTTTGGGAGTCATTTTCATAGAGCTGATAATGAAATGCATGAAAGTAGATGAGATTCCCTCCCCCCCCCCCCCTTACCTTCAGGAAGAGAGAACATAGAAACATACAAGTCAGTTAGCTTTAGTCAGCCCTTTTCTACTCTTCAATTTTTAATATTTTTTTCGACATTGCAAAAAACTCTAGATGTCATTGGCAGCCATCTGCTTTCCCATGGCAGGGCTATAGAAGAAGCAGTCTTTGTTCCAGCTCCTCTCTGGCTGCTGGGGCTTTACAAACATTTGTTCCCTTTCCCTGTTAGCAAATTAACGTGTGCACAAAAGATCATTATGGAGCAGTTGCCTATCTTCTCCTAGTAGGAGAAGGGCTTATTGGGAAAAGGAGAGAGGGACACCCTAGGGGGACCCTTTATGGATGGAGCTCTTTCAGATTCTGCACTGTGCAGTACAGCCTGACCTTGTACTGTTTTGCTGGGCCTACTTTTAATCCTGCATTGAGTGTTTTTTTTTTAATTTTCAATTTATGCAGGATGAAAATGGTTGAAGTTCTGTAGTGGGAATGAGGATGAAAGGGGGGGGGTGGATCAGGTGATCTCTAAGCACTTTTTCAGATCTACTATACCAGAGCTGCTTTTTATTCCAGCTGGAATGAACTCCAAGGACCCTTCTAATTCTCCTAGCTGATTTTATGCTGGAGCAGTTCATGCCTCCCTGTTCTGTCTCGCTTTAACCAGACTTTCTCTGCTGAATTCTTTTTTTTTTAACCCTTACTGCCATTTTAGGAGCAATACTGTATATTGGTTCTAAGGCAGAAGAGTAGTAAGAGTTAGGCAATGGGGATTAAGTGACTTACCCAGGGCCACAAAGTTAAGACCACATTTGAACCCAAGACCTCCTGTCTCTAGGCCTGTCTCTCAATATTTCTGCTGTCCCTTGGTGTTTGATCTGCTTATCAGTTCTGCTTCCCTTCCCTTCCTTTCCCTTCCCTTCCCTTCCCTTCCCTTCTTCCCTTCCCTTCTTCCCTTCCCTTCCCACCCCACTATGGGGAAGACTTCCTTGAAAGCTAGAGAGATTGTATATGTTAGAAGCAGAACTGATAAGCAGATCAAACACCAAGGGACAGCAGAAATACTGAACCACCATAGGGCTCTAGACTAGAGCTGGGGAAAGAGCTGGCTCTGATGGTCATAGAATTATTGATTTTGAGCTGCGAAGGACCTTAGAGGTTATCTAGCCAACCTCCTGATTATACAAAAGAGAAGATAGATGCCCAGAAAAGTTAGGTGACTTGGCTGTGGTCAAAAAGCTGGCTTGTAGCAGAGTAGGAATTTGAAACTGAAGTCCTCTGACTCCACATTCAAAGTTCTTTCCATCCTACCAAGCTGTCTCCTGAAGTATTACTATGGAAGGATAGGGAAAACAAAGAGAAAGGTATAGTCTGAAAGTATTTGAAAGGACTGTCCTGTGAAAGAGAAATTAGATGTTCTATGCTTGGTCCTAGAAGGCAGAACTAGGAATAACAAATGGAATTAATAGAGAGACAGATTTCTTTTCATGTCAAGGGAAAAATTAGGAATAATTAAAGTTTTATTAAAGTGGCATGGACTACCTCTGGAGGAAATGGATTCCCCTTACTAGAGATCTTCAAGAAAGGCTAGATAACCCCTTGCTGGGTATGAGGTAGAGGGGATTCTGGCTTAGCTACTGGTTGGACCAGATGGCTTTTGAGTTCCTTTACAACTCAGTGGTTCCAGAAGTCTGAATTGTGTGTATGAGAATTTGGATCTGTTGTGACCCCGATCTGATTTACAAACAAGTTAGTTCTGCTAAGATTCCTTGCTGTTTTTTTGATGGTGGAATGATACTCTGTCACATATAAACTCTTTTTGTAACAATATGACCAATGGAATCTTCTTCCCCAGGGACTTTTAGGGAGAGAAGAGGCATGTGTTTTAGAGTGACAACACAGGATCTCATATTCTTCACATATCTCTGCCAGCTGTGTGGAAGCTAAGATAGGATCTAATATACCAAGTTGTCTGCAAAAACCAATTTGTTCATTTCTTGTGTTTTCATCAAGTCTGCCTCTGTGTGCATATAGGCCATTCTGAGAATGTTTTTTTGGACAAAGATTTTATAGAAATGATTTAGTTAGTCACCTTTCATCGCCTGCCTGAAGCTTTTAGAATTCTCTAGAATGTTATGAAGCCTAATTTGCCTATCCTCACTCCTCTCCTTTTTGTATCTGAACCCCTCAGCCTTGGGGGAAAACCTTAAAGTCTGATGTCCAAATAAACCGGGCAGTTCTAGTTTCTGTGATTTGGAAATTTGCAATCAGCACAATATGTCTGTTGGTGGGGAGCTGTAAAACTTTCTGAACCACAAGGATTTAGAAGGTTTTGGTGGGTGGAGAATAATCCACTGTGTTTAATTTAAATCCTGAAAACTTTGGCCAGACTGAATTTTAATGATCTCTTCTGCTTGCACTTTTAAAGGGTGAAGCAATCAGAGCTGTTTGACAGGTGGAAGAGTCTCCAGATGTGCAAATGGGCGATGAATATCTCAGAAGCTAACCAGTTCAAGTATGTAAGATGATACCTGATTTCCCTCTTCCCTCCTCAAATATCCTTGATCTCCTTCCCTGACTCCTTCAAGGCTTATATCAAATTATATCTCCTTTATGAGGACTTCAGCAATTACCTCCAACTTCTTTGATCACCAGAAAACAGCTTGTTTTGGTGGAAAGAGCGCCATATTTGGAATCAGAGAACCTGTGTTCAAATCCTCACGTTTCCATTTACTACCTGTAAATCTACCATATCACAGAACATCTCTATGCCTTAGTTTCTCCTTTGTAAAATGAGGGAGTTTGACTAGAAGACTTTTAGAGCTCCTCCCAGTTTTAAATCTGAGATCTATTGTTTTTGCTATTATCTAACTGCCCTATGCTTGATGGCAGTTCATTGTTCGTACCTCATTGTCTGGCACATGTTGACGTATGTTGTCTAGCATTATGAGCTTATTATCTCGTATGTATAAATATGACTCCTTCAACTAGTGTTATATCAGAATCCGTGTCTTCTCCATAAGCTACGTCTTCTCCATCTTCTCCATCTCACCAGTATAGTGTTCAGCACAATACAGGTATTCAATGAAGACTTGCTGATTGAGCAATATTATTTTCATGCAGGTAGACCTTGTTTTATGGAGCATGCCAAAAGAAAATGTATGACTTGGATTTTTGACAATCAAGTTTCATTTAAAATATGCCCAGGGAACTCACAATTTAAGGGAATCCTGTGGGGGATCTAATTGGAAAGTAAAGAACGTCTTTATTGTCACACTATAAATTTTAAATTTTCTTTGAGGATCAATATTTTACATGTTGATCTTTTCCCCAAGAAGGGCTCTTGCCTAGGAGAGTGTTGATGATAATCTTAATGTTTGTGAATGGGAATCCTTTGATGTAGGTAGTAAATGTATTATTAAACCTATTCTACAGAGGAGGAAACCTTATAAAAATGTTGCCATGTTTTCCATAAATCTTCCATGGGTTATCTACCTAACTAGCTATAGGCATACTTTAAATAAGTAAGTATATATTCCATATAGATAACTATATATACACATACTTTTTCATTTTTATTTATTATATTAATTAATAATAAATGTATTATTTATTATAATATATACATATATATGTATATATAGCTCTCTCTTTTGTGGGGAGGTATTAGCTGATATCTTATCTCATTTTTGCTACCTTCTCACACACGTCATCGTTTAAAACATGCTACATCCTACTTGTTCCCATCATGGACCTTTCTTTGGATTATTTGTAATTTTGATTCTTCTGGGATTATGGCTCTCCATTTTTAATATCACTGGAAAAATACTGCTATTTAGGAAATAGGTTGTGCCCTGCACACAGTTTGGAATCAGTTCAAAGCACTGAATATTTTTTAAAATGTTATCCAACCTAATCTCTTCCTTTTTTTTTTTTAACTCTTGCCTTCTGTCTCAGAATCAATACTGTATATTGGTTCCAAGGCAGAAGAGTAGTAAGGGCTAGGCAATGGGGATTAAGTGACTTGCCCAGGGTCACACAGCTAGGTAGTATCTGTGGCCAAATTTGAACCCAAGATCTCTCATCTCTAGTCCTGGCTCTCAATCCACTGAGCCACCCAGCTATCTACTAATCTCTTTGTTCTAATGCTGACTAGGTCTTGTCTGACTGTAGTACCTGACCATGATATAAGTGGACTTACTCAGGCTCCCTATTCAATTGCATGTCTTAGTCTGACCATCATCTATTTTGTTTTTCCAGTATGGATAATTAAACCAAGTGACTTCATGTTGTTTCACTGAGGAGTTCACTGAGATTGCTCTGTAGTGTTTTATGGATAAGAAACTATTCATCTAAATTGATAGCTGCTGATTTCTTGGTCCCCAGTTTTGGGAGCAGCAATACACTCACTGTTCATGCTCTTTTCCATTATTTTGGGTTTCTAATTATTAAAATTATTCAATTCCTTAATCCTCTCTTTTTCTATTTTGTTAATGTCTTCCCAGAGGTTTAATTTTTCCTCTTGAGGACTACTTTAATGGCTTCATAGAAATTTTTCTATAATATTAATAGCAAGCATTTATATAGTGGCTTTAAGGTTTTACAAAAAGCTTTTCCTATATTCTTGCTTATGTTGACATCATTATCATTCTCTTTCATAATAGTTATTGCTTATTCCTATGATTTTTAATTGATTTTGTTCATTATTCAAGATATCATTATTGTCTCTGTTTAGGTTTATGTCTTTGAGGCTTGTGTTCCTTATATTCACTCCCCACTTCTTCATTTGGAGTCATCCTCCCACCTTTTTTTTAAACCCTTCCCTTCTGTCTTAGAATCATTATTGTGTATTGGCTCCAAGGCAGAGGAGTGGTAAGGGCTAGGCAATGGGGGTCAAGTGACTTGCCCAGGGTCACACAGCTAGGAAGTGTCTGAGGCTAGATTTGAACCCAGGACCTCCCATCTCTAGCCAGCTGCCCCCTTCCCTTTCTCTTTTTGGAGAAGGATTTTAAAGTGCCCTTCACATCACATTCTACATAAAGTCCTTCTGTATGTATTTGGTCTGATCCCAAAGCTCTCCTCTACTTTTGTCTTCTTAAAGTGCCATGTCATTTTTTCAGATTGTTTCATGTACAGAGGAAGTAGAATATCCACATGGTGTAGTTCCAATATCTTTGCTGATGAGATCATGTCACCTCTGTTAGTTGTCCCTTTTATAGTTTTAAACAGCTGTATGACCCTGGGCACGTCACTTAACTCATATTACCTCAGTTTCCTTATCTGATCTGGAGAAGAAAATTGCCAACCACTTTAGTATCTTTGCCAGAAAACCCAAGTGAGGTCGTGAAGTCAGACATGACTGAGAAATGCCTGAACAAAAAAAAAATTCATTGCTTTTAAAATTCTCTTCTTGGAAGGAACTATTCAGGATGTATGGGTGGGCGTGAAGTTTCTGAACAAGTCTTTGGCTTTTTTATTTTTTAATCTGAAGCCATACTTTCCAATGTGCTTTCCACCACCCTCCCATGCTCGTGTTGGCATTGAAGACCTTGAGTCTCAGAGTGTAGTGTTGTGGAGGATTTTGTTATTTCTTCATGGAGTTTCTGCACTTTTTCATCCTCTGAAATAGATGTTGCCCCCACTGTAGTTATCTATATGATGATCCTTTTGCTTTCCTTCATCATGAGCCCTACAAGGAAAGATGACAAAGAAGCCCTTGCCTCTGGGTATATATTAAACCAACTTTACCCATTCAGCCTGGGTGAACAAGACAAAGGACTTAGAGCCAAGAAGGCTTGGGTTCAAGTTCCACCTCAGATACTTATTAGCTGTGCGATCCTTGGCAAGACACCTATCCTCTCTGTGACTCAGTTTCCTCATTTATGAGGGGGAAAAGAGATCTGACTCAATATCCTCTAACATTCTTCCCCTCTCTAGATCTAGGATTCTGTGTCCTGTGATCTCCATCCTGCTCTTCTTCAAAGATCTTGTAAGCCATTTTTACATCCTAAATGCAATTTCTTCACATCTTCTGGCTTAATTTATATAAAAAATATCAATATAGATACTGATAAGTTCCTGCTAGGTGGCAGGGGAGCAGTTAGGTGGCACCATAGTGAATAGAGTGCCAGACTTGAAGTCAGGAAGACTTCATCTTCTTGAATTCAAATCTGGCTGTGTGACCTTGAATAATCACTTAACTCTGTTGGCCTCAATTTCCTCATCTGTAAAATGAGCTAGAGAAAGCTACTCTTCTAGTATCTTTGTCAAGAAATTTTCAAATGGGGTCACAAAGAGTTTGGACATGATTGAATCAACTGAAAAACAACTTTGGTAGATAAAGAAACTACTAACATCTCCTATTTGCATAGCACTTTAATGTTTGCAAAATGCTTTACATAGATAATCTCACTTGAGCCTCATAACAACCCTGTGTTGTAGCCGGTATTATTGTTATTCCCATTTGACAGTTGGGAAATTATGGCTAAGAGAGATTAAGTGACTTCTTCAGAGTCCTATTGCTAGTGTCTGAGGCAGGTTTTGAATGCATTCTTTTTTTTAAACCCTTACCTTCCGTCTTGGAGTCAATACTGTGTATTGGTTCCAAGGCAGAAGAGTGGTAAGGGCTAGGCAATGGGGGTCAAGTGACTTGCCCAGGGTCACACAACTGGGAAGTGTCTGAGGTCAGATTTGACTTTCCATCAATAGGCCTGGCTCTCAATCGCTATCCAGCTGCCCCCCCTGAATTCATTCTTTTGACTTGTAAAGCTTACATTTCTGACCAGCATGCAATACTGTCTTCCATCACAATTTCAGAGACCATTTAAAAAGCAGAGCTAGCCCGGAATGACCCTATTGAATGAATGAAGAGTGGGTTCTCGAACTAGATTTCTGAAAGAGCAGGATGTAGGATGCATACCAAAGGTCAAGGGAAGCTAGGTGGCTCAGTGGTTTGAGAACCAGACCTAATGATGGGAGGTCCTGGGTTCAAATTTGGCCTCAGACACTTCCCAGCTGTGTGACCCTGGGCAAGTCACTTAACCCCCATTGCCCAACTCTTACTACTTTCTTGCCTTGGATCAATATACAGTATTGATTCTAAGACATAAGGTAAGTGTCAAATATATGTATAGATATATTAATATATTTATAATTATATTTCTATAAAATATAAATTAATATATCTTATAAATATATTTATGTGTTTCTATATTTATTTTAATATATTTATACTATATGCACTTATATATTTATGTATATGCATATATATTTATATAAAATGTAGTTATATTATATATATGTATATATATATATTTATATGTCAGGGACCAGAGACCAAAGAATGGAAAGAAAAAAAAACAAGTATTTATTTAATTTTGGGGAATAAACTGAATTCAGAAGCCTGTTTTCTTTCCTCCCCTCTGGCTCTCAGAGAGTATTTGAAAGAAAATATTTGCCAAAAGCTTTTTGTCCACAGGTATCTGAAGTCCTCAAATTATAATGTGTCAGAGCCACTTTAAAGGGACCCCAGAGATCATCTTTTCCAACCCCCTCTCTGTCAGAAGAGAAAACTGAGGCCCACAGAAGAGACGAGGTGGAGGCAGGGCTCCCAATTAGCTGCACCAGTTCTGAGGCTCTCTGGGGGATATTTTTGGGAAGGGTTCTCTTCAGCTTTTGTTAATTCTCAATGAAGCTAGGGATCAGGGCAGAGGGGTGGGGGTGGGGGTGGCCTGGCTTTCTCTGGTCCTCTAGATCACACAAAAGTGATAATTATGGCTCTGAATAGAAGGATTTTAAGGATGGCTGAACCCAGGGGGCAGAGGAGGGACACACAGAGTTTTAGCGTTCAGTCAGCTGTTGTTCGTTTTGGACAAATGGAAATTTCTTGGGCTTTCAGAGGGTACAGTGTGAACACAGAGGACCCTCCATTTCTCCCTCATGTAGGCTGGAAGGACTTGGGTTCTCAAGGCAAAGGAAGCAAGAAGCTTCCCAGCATCTGACCTTCTCCACTGAGCCCCAGCCCAAGGATGGCTCCTGAGAGTATGCCGTTCTAGGTGGAACACCAGCTGCAGAGGAGAAAAAAAAAAACATTTTTTTCACTCTTCAGCCTAGCAGATTCCCAAGCCTGTTTCATCAAGCACATTGTCCCTCCATTTTCTAAGCTTGCTTTGCTTTTGAAGTTTAACCCTTTGGTGTCTGACTTACTTTATTTCTGAGCAGATGCTAGAAGGAAGAATCGATTATAATGGGACAAGCATATCTATACGTGTGTGTGTACAAATATCCATGCACACATATCCATGCATTTAATGTATATTTATATAAAATAATATTGGTTTTGTTTGTTCCTCACTTTCTATTTTTCCTTCTATTATTTCTTTTCTTCTAGTCTTCTTCTATGCTACACATTCTTCTATTATTTACTTTCTAATTGTGTGAACTTAGTGAAGTCCCTTAATCTTGCAGAAGTCTCCATTTCATTATCAATAAAAGGCAGAAAATAATACTTGCACTGCTGACCTCTCATGGCTGCTGTGAATTTTGAATGGGATTATGGGTAGAGATTTTCTAAACTGTAAAAGACTACACACATGGGAATTGTTATTAATAATGTTCAATCAACAAGCATTTATTAAATACCTACTCTGGACCAGGCTCTGTCCTGGGTGCTGAAGCCACAAAGACAAAAATGGAAGAAATCTGCCCTCCAGGAGCCTACATCCTATGGAGGGTAGGGTGGGAGGAGAATATAGACTATTTAAGTATTTCTAAAACATGGGCCAGATTTGTGATTTGGGAACACATATCAGCTCCTTCTTTGTGATTTTAACTCTTAGAGAGTTCCACTTACAGGCCAGGGGACTTTACCAAGGTCACACAGTATGTAGCAGGGGTGGAATTTGAAGCCAATTTCGCCCAAACCAGCTCTCTATCCACTCTACCACACACCCTCTCATACAAAAGTTTTTGGGGAAGGGTCTAACAATTGGAGGGGAATCATTATGTTTCTGGAAAGCTTGCTTTTAAAACTCGGGTACTATTTTTTTTCAAAAAGACCTTCAGGATTAACCCAGTTCATTATCATAATTTCTTCTTCTTTTTAAAATTCCTTATCATCTGTTTTAGAATTGATACAGGTATTGGGTTCCAAGGCAGAAGAGCCATCAAGAACTAGGCAATGAGGGTTAAGTGACTTGCCCTGGGTCACCCAGCTAGGAAATATCTGAGGTCAGATTTGAACCCATGTCCTCTAGAATCCAGGCCTGGTACTCTATCCATTGAGCCACCTAGCTGCTATTCTCCGCAGTATGCTTTCTGCTATACCATGCTGGACCTCCCTGACACTATGGTGGCCTGACCCGCCAGCTCTGGAATGATTTTTCTTGTGGGAAATGTATTTAGAATTTCTGATTGGGATGCCAGAACTCCATCTCCCCTCTCTGTAGTCTTTCCGGTGGGAGCCAGGATTCCTCTGCTTCTTGCTCATTTGTCAGGCTGTAGGAAAGAGGATTTTCTTAGCTCAGAGCTACTGGGCCTGGCTCCAAGGGTCTGTGGGAAAGACTCTAGTGTTGGGAGGAAGCAAACTAGGAAGGCTTGATGGGTAGGTTGCAGGGACTTTAGGGAGTCACTTTAATCTAACCCAGTTCTTTTTCTCTTCTACCCTCCCCCTTCCCTCCTTCTGCCTGTCTTTTTTCTTCTTCTTGCCTTTCCCTACTAAAGTTGTTGTCTTTTTAACCTTTACCTTCTCTTTTAGTACCAACTCTAAGATAAAAGAGTAGCGAGGGCCAGGCAATGGGGGTTAAGTGACTTGCCCAGGATCATACAGATAGAAAGTGTCTGAGGTCACATTTGAACTCAGGTTCTCCCAATTCCAGGCTTGGTGCTCTATCCACTGAGCAATCTAGCTGCCTCTTCCCCTCAAGTTTTACGGATTGACCTTTCTGTTGCGTTTAACCAGGATTTCTCATTCTCCAACCTACTGAAGACCAGAAAATTTCCCAACTTTTGCCCTCGATGCTAGAAAATCATGTCTTTTGAGAGTAGGGATGGTTTCATTCTTTGTATTTATATCCCCAGTGACTAGCACATAGGCAGTGTTTAGCTACTACTTTTTGATTGGCTGATTAATTGATTGATTGATTAAGGGCTTCTAGTTTAGCAGAAAATAGGGAATAAAGTATTCCTTCTCTCCTATGCTTGTCCTTCTGACCCTGTAGCCTACTAAAAAAAAGGATCCATGCATTATAACTAGTCAACCTTAGACTACATATAAAGGACTGAAGTGAAATTAATGTATTTTTTTTTGCACTACGAAAAATGCTTTAATGGTGTTATCTGTACAGCATTTAATGACAAAGAACAGGAAAACACCATGTACAGAATGCAGTGTGATATGAACATCAGAAAAACAAATTTATGAGTGAATAAAGAAAATGGTGCAATGGAAAAGAGAGGGAATTTGTAGTCAGAAGTCCTGGGTTCAAATCTCAGCTCTGCTGCTTATTCCCTGTGAGACCTTGGTTAAGCCACTTAACTTCCCTCAACCTTAGTTTCTTCATTGCTAAAGTGAAGAGGTTGGGATGACCTCTGAGATGCCTTTTAGGTTTAGAGACATGAACCTACAAGATCAATTCCCCAGTATTTTGGATATTTCCTTATAGGAGCAGGATAGAACCTCTGAGAAAAGCTAGGTTAGGGAAGCTAACTTTGAGATCATTGCTGGAGCAGAGAAGGGGATGGAGGAATGGCATGGTTTGGGGATGAAGCATTTACCTTTCTCTTTCCTCTGCACTGACCCACAGCCTGAAGTGAGGTGAGAAGCAGGGACCAGGGTTGGAGGGGATGGGCAGTTCTAGATAGCTACAGAGTCTGAAATAGTGAGGGGAAAGGGAAGAGAGGATAAGAGGGAAATCCCAAGAAATCCCTAGAATTCCTGTGTTCACTTGGAGGGCTTGTCTGTTCCGAAGGCAGCCCTGTGTATGATTGGAAAGGATTCTTACAAATGCATATTAGACCCACCTAGCTGCCCCTACTTCTTTTTTTGTATTTAAGTTGGGGGTACATCAGACTAGGACCTCTTTGTACATCCCATGGGACCCAGAATCACTAACTACTTATTGACTGAAGCAGAATGCCAACAATTCTCCGAAGGTAACAGGATCTATTTTGGTTTTTGTAGACCAATAGAAGCTGGACTGAGAAACCTTCAATCTCTTAACTCTCAGTTAGTCAGCTGGTCAGCAAGTACCGGCATCCCTTCTACATCGCTGGGGTTCAGGGTACAGTACTCCCACAATCTGAAAAATCTGCACAAAAATTTTGGCCTTCTCTCTGTACCAGAAAAGATTTGATTTTTTTTCTTTTATGGGGTATTTACAGCAGTCATTGTAAAATTTGGGTTAAGTATGCATTTCTGACTTTCTAAACCTTTCCTGTGAGGCTTGTTGGCCTTTGCATGTCATCTGCAGCTTCCACAAAACACAAAACTTCCTCCAAATTCCCATTTAACTTCTTATGCCAACTTGTGATATATCGAAACCACAATGGAGAAAGTCTCGATGTAGAAGGGATACTTGTTTTTCTGGAGTATTTGTGTGTCTGAAACTTCACCAGGTGCAAAGGCTGATCCACAAGTTTTAAAAGTCAAGGCCCCCCTACTCAAGGAAATTACTATCTAATCAAGGAGCCAAGGATCATAAACATGAAATAATTAGAGAATAATATAAAGTTCTGTAATTGGCTAAGAAAAATGTATTCCCCAGACTGTAAGTAAATTCAAAGTTCAGAGGAAGGAAAGATCATTATCAACCAGAATAGTCAGAGAAAAATGTGGAAGGAAGTGGGTCTTGACTTGGATCCTGAATGGCAATAAAATCTGGAAAGGTCAAGTGTATGTATCTGTCTGGGGGGGATAGAGTTGGGGCTGGGGAAGAGATGGAATTTGCAGTCTGGGAAAAAATGCTGTGATCTTGGCTCTGGAGGGAGTAGTCTCTGTACAGCCAGATATATGGCTGTCTACTGGATCTGAGATGTATGTCATCACAGATTGATATAACACCCTGGCTCTAGTGAAGGGAACTAGTGTGGCCATCGATTAACAAGAAACCCAGGAACAAGGATAGCCCAGATCCCTGAGGGGTCAGTCCCAGGGATTAGTGTGGTAAAAGCCACACAGACACAGGTGAGAGGGGCTTGACCCTGGGTTCTGGGGATCACTTCTGAGAGTCTCTCTAGCTCTAAGTCTATGACTCTAGGAAACTTGACAAGCCAAGCTCATATTTCACAGTTACCCCTGAGAGTCCTAATTGTCTTATCTTCTGCTTTACTCTTTTTTTTATTTTTAAAAATCACCTTCTGTTATAAAATCAATGCTAATTATTGGTTCTAAGGAAGAAGAGCAATAAGGGTTTGGCAATTGAGGTTAAGTGACTTGCCCAGGGTCACACAGCTGGGAAGTGTCTGAGTCCAGATTTGAACCTAGGACCTCCTGTCTCTAGGCCTGACTCTCAATCCACTTAGCTACCCAGCTGTCCCCTACTTTTTTTTTTAAGACAAAGTTAAGTGACTTGCCCAAGGCCATAGGAGTAGTTAAGTGGCTGAGGCTGGATTTGAACTCATGAAGAGGAGACTTCCTGATTCTAACTCTGGTGCTCTATCTACTGTTCCACCTAGGTGCTCCTAAATAACAATTAAAAAAAACCCCCTACCTTCTGTCATAGAATTGATACTAGGTATTGGTTCCAAAGTAGGAGAGTGCTAGGCAGTTGGGGTTAAATGACTTGCCCAGGGTCACACAGCTAGGAAGTATCTGAGGTCACATTTGAACCCAGGACCTCCCATCTCCAGGCCTGGCTCTCTAGCCATCTAGCTGTCCCTTTTGCTTCAGTCTTTATAAAAACCTCTCTGCCTAATTGTATTAATCAGCTTCACTAGCCATGTTATCCTTCTTCCTATACTAATACAACCCATGGCAGAAATATACATAGCATGGTAGTCCACATCAGCTAGTATGCTAACAACAACTTGAGCAAGGTCGAGGTAGCAATGACATGTGGGCTGTGGGATGCTGGAGGTGATGGGAACCGTAGAGAAGCCCAGTATTAACCTGATGAGCCAGAGTGCTGGTGTCCCTCCTGGCTGGCAATCCCCTGGCGATGTCAAACTAAGAATGACTTCTGCACGTAGAATTACCTAACCAGTTCCTTCCCATCTTTCTTCCTTTCCTTGCAGGTCCACTCTTTCCAGGTGCTGTAATGCTCCTTCCTTTCTCTTCACCACCCAGAAAAACACCCCTCTGGGCACAAAACTCAAGTATGAGGTAGACACGAGCGGCATCTACCACATCAACCAGGAAATCTTTCGAATGTTTCCCAAGGTGCTCTTGTTTGTGCATTCCTTAAAAAGGGTTGGAAAGGGGTGGGGAAGGATAGCAGAGGGAAGAAGGATTGGGTTGGAAAAAGGACCAGACATGAACCTCAACTCTGCATTTTCCCCAATGATTTTTGTTTTCCATTACTGGTCAGTCCAGACTGTCCATTTCATGGATAATTCCTTTGACCTCATACTTTGGGTCCCAATTGGCCACTTGTACATTGCATTGGTTTTATATATTTTCTGACACACCATTCTTTGAGTTCTAATATATCGATTTCTTAAGTTCCAGTTGACTAAAAGTTGTCTGTGAAGAAATAAACCTAAAGGCTTGGTTGAGATGCCCAGTTCATATCTGTGAGAATAGTAATGCTCAAGACATTTTCTGACCTCAACAGTGGTACATGGTGCTGTGTAGGGCACTGTGAAATGAAAACAACACAGATCTGATCATTGCCTTCTAGGAGCATATAATCTATTTTTTAAGCTAAATTTTATTTTTTTAATGACATATAGAAACAATTTTTGACAATTGTTTTCTGACATTTTGTGATTTAGATTCTTTCTCCCTCCTCCCTGCCCTTCTTTGTGGTGGTAAATAGTCTGAAATCAGGTTATGCCAATGTTTTCATGCATACATATTTCCATATTCCCTGTGTCATGACTAAAGACATATATCACATAGGCAATAAAAAGCTCACAAAGGAAACAAAGTGAAAACTGACAAGCTTTGATCTGCAATCAGATTCCAATAGTTCCTTTTTTAAAAAACCCTTGCCTTCTGTCTTGGAGTCAATACTGTGTATTGGTCCCAAGGCAGAAGAGGGGTAAGGGCTAGGCAATGGGGGTTAAGTGACTTGCCCAGGGTCACACAGTTAGGAAGTGACTGAGACCAGATTTGAACCTAGGACCTCCCGTCTTTAGGTCTGACTCTCAATTCACTGAACCACCCAGCTGCCCCCAGGAACTTATATTCTAAGACAGGCACAATAACACAAATTCATACATGAGAGATGTATGCATGGGTAACCAAACAACAATAAGCCAAGAGAGAGAAATATCCATTTCATAAACATATCTAGGGCAAGTACTGTTTTGGAGAGTAGTAGGAAGTGGTGATAAGAAGTAGAAAATATGGTCCAGGAGAAATAGCCATGCAGTATCTAAGACCAGACAGGGCAGGGACAGCAGAATAATAACCTTTACTCGTTCCCATTAATCTAGGAAGACTTCAGGAAAGAAATGTATTTACCTATTCAGTAATACTTTGGCATCATTCAAAATGAGTGTTCTAAGGACAATTAATCATAATAATACACACACATATATCATTTTAAGGTGGTCAAAGTACATAATTTTTTTTTCAGTCAAGAAATCTATCTAGATTCCTAGCAAAATAGAAGTCAGAGAAAGTATACATATGAAAATATATACCAGACAATAAAGAGTGAAGGAGCTCTTCCATTGGGAATGAAGTATCTCAGCTCAATCAAAAGAGTCCTTGATCTCTCTCACCCATGGGGAAATTTCCCAGTCTATAAAATGACTAGCCATCATACAATTGCCATCACCTCTCATGTTGAAAGTATGTAATTAAAAAAAGAACTCTCATCTTCCATCTTAGAATCAATGCTATATATTAGTTCTAAGGCAGAATAGCTGTAAGGGCTAGGCAATGGGAATTAAATGGCTTGCCTGGGGACACACAGCTAGGAAGTGTCTGAGGTCACATTTGCACCCAGGACCTCCCATCTTTAGGCCTGACTCTCAAACCACTGAGCCACCCAGTTGCCCACAAAGTACATAATTTTCTATTTAAGCTGAACCTTACCCAAGATTGTTTCTTTTTAACTATTTCATTTTATGTATTTATTTGTGGCATATAACGGTTTAAAACACTTTTTTTTTGGCCAATTACTCTTTTAACTATTCTAGAACAAAATCTTTCTGAAATGAATTCTGTGTTGTCCTGGCTTTCCAAACAGAGAATGCCAAACATAATTTAACCTTTTCTTGATGATTCAGAGTCGTTATTCCAAGCCTCCATGATGGTAGCCTGCTGTAATGCAAAGCACAGATCTGCTGTTTTTGGTTTTTCTGTCTCTCCCCCTGCTGTCAGCTGTCATTTCTATTGCTGTCAGCTGGTCTGCTTCTAGCATTACTCTTCTCCTCTAGCACTACCCTTCCCCCAGTTTCTTGATCCTAATCTGCTATGGGCTGGGAAACCAGGCAACCCAGTTTGTATAAATTATGGTTAGCATAAGAGTGAATAGATCTGAGTGACAATCAAAGTTCACTCTGTGTTATAACTCTGGGATAGCTTTTGGTGGTATTTAAAGGCTTTATTCCTATCCTTTTCCTCTTTTTTTTCTTCTCAATAAATGCTCTCTCTATAATAAAGTAAGTGTGCTGTTTTATAAAATATATCACATAATATCGATCTCGTCTTCCAAAAAAGCTCAGGGCACCGAGTCCTGGTCACATTCTTATGTAGTAGAACTAAGGAAGGACTCACTGGGTACATTCTAAATTAAAAAGAGAATCAGGACCCTGGAGAGCAGAGTAATCAAGTCTAGTGATCAAAGCTACAATGACCCTGTGGATTGGAACTTAGATTTCTCATCTATTTTTCTAGGGAGTAGAAAGAAAAGATCCATGTGTGCAACTCTTCTTTTATCCAGTCTGTAGAATATTCTGGATATAGATGTAGAAAATACTGGAGTAGCCAGGTGGTGCAATGGATAGAACCCTGGGCTTGGAATCAGGAAGATTCCTCTTCCTGAATTTAAATCTGGCCTCAGACACTTACTAGCTGTGCAAGTCACTTAATCCTGATTGCCTCAGTTTCCTTATCTGCAAAATGAACTGGAGAAGGAAATGGAAAACCATTCTGATATCTTTGCCAAGAAAACCCCAAATGGGATCACAGTCAGACACACAAAAAATGACTGAGCAACAACAGAATGAATATACCAGAGTTTGTTTGTTTGTTTTGGCCAGCAATGGGAGGAAGAGAAAAGGAGAGTATAAAGCAAAATTAGAGGGAAGAGTTGAATATATCTTCCCAAATGAACAAAATCAGAGGAAGTGGTGTTTCAATCAATTTATAGAGAGTATGAGGATATTTTCTTTTCTTCTAGCAACAAAGCCCATAAGTCTGCTGGCACCTGCCAGGTGAACAGGGGTAACTTGGGTTGTGGCCTCATGGCTTAAGCAAAAAGGTTTCCCACAGGCATGGATAAAGGATAATTTGTCCTGGGGACTGGAGTGGCCACAGTGGCACATTTAAATAGAATATCACAGAGATTTTAAAAAATAAAAGAAAATAATAATAACAGTCTGTTTCTCCACAGATGGCCTTGTTGTTCTCCTTCCCTAGGAACTTTAAGAAGTCCTACGTACTCCTCTCTCCCTCACCCCCAGTAGGCCACCAGGCAAATGTCCCTGTGGGAAGTGTAACCCATTCTGTTTGCAGACTCCCCACCTGCCCTGGCAAGAAAAATGCGCAATGAATATGAATAATTACCTAGAAACAGGCTGCATCTCAGCTTGGGGATCTGACTGCATTCATTATGATTTCAAACCAATGTAATTTTCCACTAAGACACAAGCCTGGCTCCTTGCCAGTGGGAGTGCTGCTATCCTGACACAAACCTGGGGTCCCTGGCTGGCTTTGTTTTCAGGGTCTCACTCTCCCAATTTGCCTACACCAAGGGTATGGGAGGAAAGCTATTGGAACCTAGAATCATTGAAGATCGGGATCATTTTAGCATGGTGCCTGGCTCATAGTAGGCACTTAATAAAGGTTCATTGCCTAATTGACTGATTTAGCTCAAATCCAGGACTTGGTGGATGGATTGAGGCTCAAAAAGGGGATGACTTGCCCAAGGTCACACAAATTTTTCATAGAAGAAATTGGATTAGAATGAAAGTATTTTTAAAATTCCTATTCCTGGGGCCTTTTTATATCATCTTTCTGAGGATGCTCTGGTTCCTGTTTCAGGCATCTTCTTGAAGAGGATATTGAATTGTCAGATCTGGTTCTGTGCTTCAGCCTCTCCTCCTTTTCTAAACCTATGGCACAACTATGTGCCAGTGTGACTCCAGCCTGCTTAGAAAAAATAGGGTGTCAGAACACAGATGATATTGTGCAGTCCCACTGGGCAAACAGGCCACCTGTGAAGTTTTTTATTCAATTCTGTGTGATGCATTTTGGGAAGGATAATGACAGGAATTCAGCGCAAGATGACCTGGAGAGTGGGGAGTCTCAGGATTGAGGCCATAGGAAGATTAATGGAAGGAACTTAATTGGGAGAAGAGAAGACTTAGAGAGGCCATGATGGTTATCCTCAAATGTTTGGAAGTCTTTCAAATGGAAGAATTATTCTACTCGGCCCTAAAGAGTGGAGCTGAAAATGATGGATAGAAGTTTCAGAAAGGCAGGTGTAAGCCTAATGTAAGGAAAAAGTACAATGGATAGAGCACCAGGCCTGGAGTCAGGAGGACCTGGTCACAGACATTTCCTAGCTGTGTGACCCTAGGCTAGTCATTTAACCCCAATCACCTATCCCTTACTACTCTTCTGTCTTAGAACTGATAGTAGGGCAGTAGGTAAGAATTTAAGAAAAAAAGAAAAGGAAAAAGCTTTCTAACCATTGGAACTGTACAAAGATGGGATCAATAGACCTTGGAGGTAGCCACTTCTCCCTCATCAGAGATCATTTTATGAATATTGGGTGACCCTATTATGGAGAGTATTTTTGGTCAAGTTGGACTAGATGACCTTTTCCAATTTTGATGTCCTGAAATTCTTATTTTGTGATTTCTCCACCTACCAGTATCATGAGTCTTCTTTAGCTATCATCAGCTACCACATTGGCTACCCAGTGATGGAGTCACTATGTTATGAGATGGCTAATCCTGTGATGAGACAGTTCTTGTTGGAAAGCTCTTTCCAAGTTGAATCTCACAATATCATTGGAAATGTCACCTTCCTTTTGAGACAAATGTCTTTATCTACCAAATGATGTGATTTGACATCCTCTGTGTCTTCAGAATTTCCTATTAAGCATCTCTCTTTTCTCTTGGGCTCTTTTCCCATGAGAATTTTAGCCCATGAAATACTACATATTCTCCTTTGAACCTTTTGAAATCTGCTTTCCCCAAATCTAAGATATATGCCAAACTAAGTCCAGGTTTCCTCTCCTCTAAAAACAAAGTCCAAGATGGAATGATCACTTTCTCCCAAGATTTCCATCACTTCTACTCCAGTAATCAGTCCCTATTAGCAAGAACTAGATTCAGAATAGAATTTCCATTTGTTGTCCTCTATCTTGAAATTGGAAATGATCACTGGAGGCATAGCAATAAGGCATTAGTTTCTCTACTTTTGGCAGAGAAAGAAGGACAGAAATAGACACAGACAGAGAGAGCTCTCGTAGATGTCTGGATAATTGAAGTCACCTATCACTGCTTTATCAAATCTCTGTGCAAGACTTCTGATCTTTCCCCCAAACCACTAATCTATTTCCTTTTTCTATTCAGGTGGTCTGTAGAATTTTTCAATGACAAAATCACTTGTTTCTACCTTAGGATCACAAAATCATATATTTAGAAATAAAATAAAATAAAAGCACCAGAGAAGATAACTAATTTGGATGCAAATACCCAAAATAATACTAAGTATTCAATTGGTCTGATTCTTTTTAGTTGGATACCTCACAAGATATGTTTATTCCCTCTTCTACACAGTATCTCTTTAGATATTTTAGGACAGTTATAATTAAGCTCATTTTGAAAAACATTTTTTATATATCTTCTTGGCACAGAAAACTATGGTAGGCCCTGAGGGAAGATGCAAAGTTTAGGTCTCTCCCCTCATGAAGCTTATAGTCTAGCAAGAGAATAAGATACAAATCATGTTTTCTTTCTTTTTTTCACATTAAACATCCCATATTCCTTCAATGGAGTCTCCTGTAACATGGCTTCCAAACTCTTTACTATCCTGATTGCTTCTTCTTGGTTATATCGTATCTCAGAAAAGATGTTCCAGGAACTGAATCCAGTGCTCCAGCTCTGTTATGACTAAAGATGGATGTTTGCCTGCCTTGTTGTGGATGCTACATCTCTGTTAATACAGCTTTATATGGTTAGGTCCTGGGGAAATCCATTCTCAGATGTCTGTCCTTCTTTAGTAGATTTTAGGAAGAGACCCTGGACACTCTGCTGGATTCCCCTATTAACAATTCTTCCCAGTTTAATCTGGGATGTGCTCACTTGCCCCATTATTCCTCAGCAGAAATGGCAAAAGGTCTTGCTCTTTCCTGTCTATTTAAATTACATTCTCTGACTTTGATGCAGAACCATGATCATGTCCTCTACCTGCCCCCAGGGAGCCAAATGAAGGATATAGAATTATCCATAAAAATCCACAGGATTATAGAATTGGAAGTTTATAGAACTAGAGGTTGTCTAGCCTACTCTACCCCTTTAGTTTTACAGGTGAAGAAACTGAGACCTAGAGAGATTATGTGAAGTTTCACTCTTAGATGGTCCCCAACACTATGCTACTTGTTGAGGAAAAAGGGTCTGATGGGAAGCAGTTGGGTGGGTAGCTCAGTGGATTGAGAACCAGGTCTAGAGATGGGATGTCCTGGGTTCAAATTTGGCCTCAGACACTTCCCAGCTGTGTGACCCCGGGCAAGTCACTTAACCCCCATTGTCTAGCCCTTACACAGCATTGACTCCAAGACTGAAGGTAAGGGTTTAAAAAAAAGGGTCTGATTGATGATGGAAGCCGGTGGGTAGGAAGGGGCCGAGGGCACATTGGGCAGTGTTACCTCTGCTGTCAGCAGCATGAGTTCCCCTCCCAGTCCCACTGTGGGTATGGTCTCAGGCCATCATTTGCTCACATCTGCCCTACAAAATTTTAAGCCCTAAATAACACATTCTAAAACATAGAAACAGAGTCATGAAGGGAGGCTGAGTTGAAGGCATCCAGGAAGCAAAAACCTGCTCATTTTTGATACTGTACTGTATTGTGTATTGGGGGCATTGAGGTGGTCCTAGAATGTATTCTCTTCCTTTCAAGATCTAGACTGGCCTTGGAATTCCCTTGTTCAGTCGTTTCAGTCATGTCTGACTCTTTGTGATCCCATTTGGGCTTTCTCAGCAAAGGGACTGGAGTGGTTTGCCATTTCCTTCTCCAGCTCATTTTTCAGATGAAGAAACAGACAAACCGGGTGAAGTGATTAGCTCTGGGTCATGCAGCTAGCTGGTATCTGAGGATTTGAATTCAGGTTTTCCTGACTCCAGGTCCAGCACTTGATCCATTGTGCCACCTAGGTGCCCTTAGTCCTAGATGAACAAAAGTTGTAGGGATTCTGATTGGAGGACACATGGCTCATGTCCTAAAGATAAATCAGGATTCTATCTGCACTATTTGGCTGGGAGGAAGTAGTTCAAGGCCTGGGATAGCAGTGAGAACCCCTCCTAGTTCTAGTTTCAACTCTGACACTGGCTGTATGATCCTGGACAAATATCATAGATTCTCTGCCTTTACCTTCCTCATCTGTAGAATGGTATAATACCAAAAGAAAAAACGACCTCCAAAAGGAGATAGTTTAATGAAAAGAACCTAGAGGGACTGGAACGGAAAAAACAACAACCACCACCACCTAGGAACCTCTCAGGACTAGTGAAGTGCAACCCTTGCAATTATTAAAAAAAAGTTTGAGGGTAGGGAAATGATAAATAAAGTCTTAAATCTATACAGCTATAACTCCTCCCACCAATCTACACTCCCCCTGGGGGGGTTGCTCTTCTGGTCTTCTCAAGCCCTTCCTATTCACTCCCTGATCTTATCTAGATCCCCAAAAGCTATCTGACTACCTATATACTACAGATTGTCCTTATTTAATTTTTTTTTAAACCCATACCTTCCATCTTGGAATCAATACTGTGTATTGGTTCCAAGGTAGAAGAGTGGTAAGGGCTAGGCAATGGGGGGTGCCCAGGGTCACAAAGCTGGGAAGTGTCTGATTTGAACCTAGGACCTCCTGTCTCTAGGACTGGCTCTCAATCCACTGAGCTACCCAGATGCTCCCTACAGATTGTCTTTAAAAGGCCGAGGATACAGGACTCACAGATGTACTGTACACAGATGTACCCAAAGCCTAGGGTTGGCTTCCTAGGTAAACCCAAAGTCCCAGGTAAAAAAATCCCTTGGGTTTACCTTAACCAAGTTGTTTCTGACAGGTTGATCTCTGTATTTCAGGGAAAGGCAGGTCTCCTCCAAGGCAATTCTCCAACCCAGGAATTACTAATCTTTCTACAAGATTAGTTTTTTTCCTAGGGGATGCCAGAGCAAAGATCCTCCTTACCAGCTCAGAAGAAAGCCAGATCAGGAAAGACTGTTAAACCCAGTAAACTCCCAAGATCCTCCTCTCCTTTCAGAGTCTTCTTCCAGAGTTTGTGTCTAAATTCTCCTCCTTTCCTCTTAAAGACAATTCATGCATTTTTTTCTATCTCTTATCACTTATCCTTACAATACCTCTCCCATTTATTTCTCCAGGTCCTGTTGTAAGGATCAAAGAAAACAGCCCATGTATGAATCCTTAGAAAAGAGCCAAGTAACGGCAGCTAGGCAGTACAGTGGATAGAGTGCCAAGGCTGAACCTGGATTCAGGATTCAGGATTTGGGAGGACCTGGGTTCAAATCTGACCTCAGACACATCCTAGCTCTGTGACCCTGGGCAAGTCACTTAATCCCAATTGCTTAGCACTTGTCTCTCTTTTGTCTTAGAATTGATGCTAAGACAGAAGATAAGAGTTAAAAAAAAATTGCCGAGTGCCCTGCAGATATGATGGATGATCACCAGCATTCTAACAGGTTGCTCACTGTCTCTCTGTAGGACATGCCATATAATCGCTCTCAGTTTAAGAAGTGCGCAGTTGTGGGGAATGGAGGCATCCTGAAGAACAGCCGGTGTGGGAGAGAGATTGATAGCGCAGACTTCGTGTTCCGGTAAAAAGCATCCTTTTCTCTTCCCTGGGGTCTGGGAGACACTCTCGAGGCTCTCATGCTTCTTCTTGGCTCTCTGGGACTTTCTCCTGGGGTATTCCATCAGGATCCCAGTGGCTCCTAACCTGGGATCTGGGAACTTGATTACAAAATACTTGACAGCTTTCTTTTGCTACATTTAGTTCCCTTTGTCATCCTATGTCTTTTATCGTACTCTGTGGGAAGAGTCCAATGGTAAGTGATGGGGAAGATAAGAAGATGAACTAAAATGAGGTCCCTGGCCTCAGGATGTTCATAGATATCACGCAGCCCTCACTTGAAGATATCTAGTGATGGGTACCCACTCCCTCCATCCCACTCTTGGGTCATTTCATTGTTAGGAACTTTTTCTTAACAATGAGCTGAAATCTGCCTTTCTGCAGCATTTGGTATTTAAGGCTTTCCACAATCTGGCTCCAGCTGGCCTTCCTTTCTAGCCTTACTTCATACTCTTTTCTTTCATGTATTTATTCCATGGTTATTCACTCTCATCTTGCTTGGTGATAGTGGATCTGGATTCAGGAATCTCTGAGTTCAAATCCAGACTCAGACACTCACTGGCTG
This sequence comes from Monodelphis domestica, assembly GCF_027887165.1. Taxonomy (NCBI): domain Eukaryota; kingdom Metazoa; phylum Chordata; class Mammalia; order Didelphimorphia; family Didelphidae; genus Monodelphis; species Monodelphis domestica. Next base: position 418,662,849 of record NC_077229.1, on the reverse strand, counting down.
TGTGATCCTGGGCAAGCCAGGCTAGATATTGGTTGCCCAAAGAGAAGCAGTCAGATCCAAACTCTGCAGCGTAATAGGAGAGACCCTCAAATATCTCCATGAAATTCCTGCCATCACTCACCATTAGGTTAAACAATGAGAGTCGCGTATTGCCTGGGTAATCTTAGACAAATCACTTGCCCTAAAAGGAAACTCTTTGAATGCTAGAATTGCTGTTACTTGTCTTTGTGTCCTCCATGCCTGGCACATGATGATGATGGATTAATAAATCCTAATGAATAATAAATATGAAAAATAAATAAAGAAAAAAAAAGAATAATAAATCCTAATGAATAAAACTTAATGTCTGCTGAATAATAAATCCTAATGAATGAAATGTAATAAATGCCTACTGAATTAAATGAATCAAACCTCAACTTTGTCACCTGTAAAATGGGGATAGTCATTCTTCCTTTTGTACGATATAAGCTACTTTATGGGGTTCTTGTAAGGAAAACTATTTGGTAAATTGTAAAGTCCCATATATTTATTACTTCCAGAAGGCCCCTGTTAAAATAGACTTCAGAGATTTGGAAGGCTCCCCCCCCATTAAGGCAGTTTACACATCAGATCTGTGAGTTGTCTTCTTGGACCCAGAGGGTTAAGGTATGGAAGGAGAAGGAATGGAGTAGAAGCAGGCAGATGGCAGAGGGTAACTTTGGGGATCAGACTGAGTCAGACAGGCCCGGGTGGTAGATACTTAGGGTGGATGTTTGGTGGAGGGAACCCTGAGGACAAACGAAATGCCTTTCCTGGGGGATCACCTGGGTAGATATAAAAAGGGTTGACGTCCAACCTTGTGGTGTAGACAGGAGTCAAAACATTTAAAGGAACAATAAAAAAACCTTTCGTCAGTCATCTAAAACATGAAGACAGGAGCAGATTTTCTTTCCTCCATTCTCTGTCTCACTGTGACTCTGCAGCTCTGTCCCACAGCTAGCAGATCTTAAAAAGAAAAGATGAAAAAAATTCACATTCAAGCCCTGCTTGAATCCGACAAATTTGAGCTAACTTTGAATTCTGGGGCGGGGGGGATCCCTCTCTCTCCCCACCTTCCCAGGGAATTTTGCTACTGTTTTTAGGCAAACGCCTGCGATGAAACAGCTGCCCGCTTCAGCTGGGGTGGTCCCTTGGCCTTTCTCCAGCTGTGACAAGAGTGGTAGCTCGCCAGCGGGTCTCCTTTTGCTCCCTGCCTGAGAATGGGTTTGTGTGTTATGGGAAGCCCCAGCGCGAAAGGCCAATGAATGCTCTTGGCTCTTGGCTCCAAGAACAGGGAGCCCACTGTTTCTAAAGGAACAGAAGCTGCAAGCTGTCCTTGCTCTGTTCTTGGAAACAGGGAGGGACTTGTGATCTGCCCACCAGCTGCTGGCTGCTAGATCTCTCTTGCCAACAATGGCAGGAAGATGCTTTCTGCCGTCGCTCCTTGATCCTTGTAGACCCCAGAGACATCACCAGGGGCTCAAGTGGTTAACGATGATTTCTTTAAGCATGCGTGTGGTGGCACATGCCTGGAGTCTGCTCCTGGGGAGGCTGAGGCTGATAGGTGGCCAGGTTTGGGGGTTCTGAGATATAGAAGTGCTAAAGCCCATTGGGTGTCTACACCAAGCTTAACCCCGGATTACTGAACCTCCAGAATGGGAGGAAGGGGTGTGCCAGGCTGCCAAAGAGGTGGGGACTGATCCAGGTCAGAAAGGGACAAGTCAAAGCTCCCATGCCAGTCAGTACAGGAATTGGCTCTAGGAACAGCCATCGTACTCCCTGCCTGGGAGGCATAGGGAGACCCCATCCCCCCAAAAAAGAAATGCCCCCCAACAATTCTCTTAAGATAACAGCAAACACAGCACCTGTGTACATACTGGATTAAGAACACATGAAATCTCCTTCTTGGGTGATCTTCTTTACAGGAGAGACTCGTTAACCTAAAGTGTTCCATTTAATTGAAAAAATTATGAAGTATCTATTTTGTGGGAGGTATTGGGGATAGATAAGAGGAATAACACCTCGGGCCTGAACTCAGGGATTTTATAATGGGATCCCACTTGTGGGGACCTCACCATTTATCCTGACTTTTGTCTTGCCACTGGACTAGAAGAGAATGAGGCGGACCACTGTGCAAGTCAAGGCACCATGACTCTGTGATGCCACTGGTCCTCTTCAAAAAGAAGGCTGAGCGACAGCATGATACCATTAGCTGATTTCTGGGGGAGGGACAAGTGCAGGAATAACTGGGTTATGAGAGACCCCAAGAAAGGTGTAGAGCAGAGGCCCCCACAAACCAAAGGGCTATAAGAAATCCATGAGGGGAAGGTTGCCTTCTGGTATTAAAGGAATGGACCAGCTCATGGGATCATTACTTATTGAACTGAAAGGGACTTTAGAGGCCATCTAGGCCAACCCTTTTTTGGCTGATTGGGGGGTTTAATGACTTGCCCAAGGTCATACAGATAGTAAGCTTCAGAGGTGGTATTTGAACCCAGATCCTTCTATTCTACTGTACCATGATTAGCTTGGAATGGATCTTCAGAAGATGTAGGTTTAGATTCCAAGTTTGTTGGTCATTCATTGTGTGAACTTGGGTTCTCTACTCACCTCAGTTTCTCTAGCTGTTAACCAGAGATCATGCTGCCAGTGCTACCTACCTCAGGATTCAATAAGAGAAGAATATTGGTAGTAGTGACTGTATATAATAATAATCCATTACAGTTGGACAGTGGTTTACAGGAGGTGTATAATTTATGTGCACAAACTAACATTCATTTATTTAATTTTAATTTTTTAAATTAAAAACCCTTACCTTCCGTCTTGGAGTCCATACTGTGTATTGGCTCCAAGTCAGAAGAGTGGTAAGGGCTAGGAAATGGGGGTCAAGTGACTTGCCCAGGGTCACACAGCTAGGAAGTGGTTGAGGCCAGATTTGAACCTAGGACCTCCCATCTCTAGGCCTGGCTCTCAATCCACTGAGCTACCCAACTGCCCCCTTTTATTTTAATTTTTAACCCTTACTTCCTGTCTTAATAATAACTCTAAAGATAGAAGGGTGAGGGCTAGGCAAACTGGATGAAGTGACTTGTCCAGGGTCACATAGTTAGGAAGTATCTGAGGCAAGATTTGAACCTGGGACCTCTTCACGTCAACCCTGAAGCTCTAGTCACTGTGCCACCCACCTGCCCCTGACTGATTAATTTATAAGGCACTTTCACATATATGATTTTATTTCTATAATAACCTATTACTGTGAGGCAGCAAGTTAGAGTCTAATGACCTCTGGACTTCAGGGTACCTAGGTTCAAATACTGACTAATACTAGCTTTGTAATGATGAGTGACTTATTTTACTTCTTAATATACATTTATTATATTTATATTATTATTTATAGATTGTATTTATCATTATTTAAAAATAAATTAATCATTTTATGTTTATGAATTAATTTTATTCTTTAAATTATCATTACATTTTTATTAAATTATAAAATTATAAAATAATTAAATATGAATATTAACTGAAATATATTTAAAAATAATCATAATCTGATACTTATAAATTCATTAAATGCTAATATTTAGAAAGACATCATTTATTATATTATCTTATTATTTATACTGACATTATTTATTGTATGTTTTTATTACTGTTTTAAATTATTATAAGCACCTGGGATATACAAGATAGAGAGGCAGCATGTCATCATAGTAAGTAGAGAACCTGCCTCAGAAATAGAAAGAACTGGGTGCAAGACTCCCATTTGACACTGGTTCTGTGACCCTGGGTCAATCATTTAACCTCTTAATGCCCAGGCATTATCATGTCTGATTTCAATGGCATTTGTCCCTTATACCAATGAAATAACAGTTCTTATGTTCCAGAGAACACGTTCAAGGCTTTGTAATAAATGATAGGGATACAAAACCCAGAAATGATACGGTCCTTGCCCTCAGGGAGCTTACAACCCCTAGATGGACCAAGAAAATACTAATCAACAACTGGGAAGGTCAGGAAAGGTGTGAAGGAATAGGTAGGTGGCCCCTGAGCTGAACCTGGATGGTAGAGGGAGTTCATTTCCTACCTAGGGGACAGCAGGGTTGGAGGCCCAGAATATCAAATTCAGACAATAGCAAAAAGGTCAGATTGGCTGAAAAACAGAATGCATGAAAGGGAGGAATACAAAGTGTCTAGAAAGATAGTTGGAGCCAGATTGTGGAAGACTTTAAATGCCAGGCTGAAGAGCTGGCATTTTATCCGAGAGACTACAGGGAACAAATGTCGTTTTAAGCATGGCTTGCCTTGGGCTTTAGGAAGGTTATTTTAGCTGCGATGTGAAGGATAAATTGGGGAGGGGAGAGACTGGAAATGGGTGGGGGGACAGGTAGGAGGTTATTGTAATAGTCCAGGCAAGAAACAAAAGGAGCCTGGTTTGGGTCGTAGGTGTGTGAAAGAAGCCAAGGGAATGATGGCAAGAGATGCCATGGCAATGGAATGGATGAGCCTTGGCAGCTGATTGAGTATGGAGGAGAGTGAGGGAGAGGAAGAGTCAAGGATGACTCTGTGACTGGGAGGATAGTGATAACTTTGAAGTAATAGTTGTTGTTGAATCATTTTCAGTTGTGTCTGACTCTTGATGACTCCATTTGGCGTTTTCTTGGCAAAGATACTGATTTGCTATTTTTTCTTCAGCACATTTGTCAGATGAGGAAATTGAGGCAAACAGGGTTAAGTGACTTGCCCAGGGTCATGCAGCTAGTTTCTGAGGCTGGATTTGAATTCATAAAAATAAGATTTCCTGACTTCCAGTTCTATCTCTGTACCCTTGCCTTAATAGGGAGGTTTGGAGGATTTCAAAGGGGAAGATGAGTTCCATTTTGGACATTTTGTGGTCCAGAAACAGAGAAGATGTTGAAGCAAGCCTACATTTATTTTCTTGGATCTTAAGTTGATTAGACATGGAAGCACCTATATGAAAGTTGACAGGGATCCACAGTTCACCCCTTAGAACTCACAATCTCACATCTGTATTACATCATTACCTGCAGTCACATTGCAAGTAACCTAATTCTTCTGACCAAGCTTTCCCTGATTAAGACTTATTGAATTTACCTGGAACAAGAGGTCGAGTGTAGAATAAGGTCCTTCCCTTCCTCTCCTGGGAGTGGAGCTTGTGGCAGAACTTCTGGAAGGAGTAAGATGCTCGCCTGTGTCCTCCTGAAGCCTGATTCTCCTTATATGTTTACCTCTCCCGCTGGTTCAGATAAAACACATAGGGAGCAAAACAGTCTGGAGCAGGGAAGGAAGATGGCAGAAGCTTAAAAAGGGGGGCCAGCTATTAAGGGACAGTTAAGGCAGGGATGGTTGCAGCAATCAGAATTTTGGAATGTAAGCTTGTCAAGGCAGAGACACTGTTGTTCAGGGGAAAGATTAGAGCTGAATACATAGATCTGGGAGTCCTCTATGTAGATGCTGTAATGGAACCCCTATGGTTATAACAATGGATGAGGTTGCTTAGAGAGAGGGTGGAGAGCAATGGTTTTCCAAGGGTATATCATGGTACACTAATGAGTCCTGGTGGGTTTCAATAAGTGTGCTGAGAAAGTTTTCCTCATACAGTCAACCAATAGGCATTTGTTAAGTGCCTACTGTGTTCTTGGCACTGGCTTAAGCACTTGAGATACTAAAAAAGTCAAAAGACAGTTTTTTTCTTTTGTTATTTTCATACAAAACACACTTCTGTATTGGTCATTGTTGTAAGAGCAAAGTCATACATAATCCAAACCCCCAAATAAAACCAAAGGTCCACTGATGTGAATGACGACTCCAGCAGTTCTTTCTCTGGAGGTGGATGGCATTCCCCATCATGTCTTTCAGGATTGTCCCAGATTATTGCATTGCTGAGAGGAGCCAAATTGTCACAGATAACCACTGTCCAATATTGCTGTTATTGTGTACAATGTTCTCCCAGTTCTGCTCATTTTGGCCTGCATCAGTTTCTAGTTTTTTTCTGAAATCATCTTGCTTATTATTCCTTCTAGCACAATAGTATTCCATCACCAATATGTACCACAACCATTCCCCAACTCCTCAATTTCCAATTCTTTGCCCCCACAAAAAGAGTGGTTATCAATATTTTTGTACAAGTAGGTCCTTGCCCAAAAAACAGCTTTTGTTCTTCTCAAGGAGCTTATGGTCTCATGACTGAAACAACATTAAACAACTATGTTCCAATGAGCGATATACAGGATAAATGGAAGATGGTCAGCAAAGGGGAAATATTAGCACTGGGGGGGTGGGGGTGGGAAAGGAATCTTGTAGAAGGTGGTTTTTTAACTGGAGCTTGAAGGAAGCCAGGAGGAGCAAATGAGGAGGGGGAGCATTCTGGGCATGGGGACAGCCAGTGAAAATGCCTGGAGTTGGGAAGGAGGACTAGAAAGGAGGCCAGTGTCACTGGATCACAAGGTATACAGAAGTAAAGTGTAAGAAGCCTAGGAAGGTGGAGGAAGGATATGAAAGACTTTGAATACCCAACAGAGGACTTTGTATTTGATTCTGAAGGTGATAAGGAGCCACTGGAGTTTACTGAGCAAGAGACTGACACGGTCAGACCTGCACTTTAGGAAGTGGAATTGAAGCTGGACAATAATAAGAAGAGATCAAACACCAGGCCATTGCAATGGTCTAGGCATGAGGTGATAAGGGCTTGCGCCAAAGGGTGGCCTTGTCAAAGGAAAGAAGAAGGAATATAGGAAAGATATCATCAAGGTAAAATGGGCAGGACTTAGCCACAGATTGAATATAGGAAGTGAAAAAGGTGACACTGAGGTTTCAAACTTGAGTGACTGGGAGGATGAAAGCCTTGGAGGGAAGTTCAGAAGAAGGGAGGGTGATGAATTCAATTCTGGACATGCTAAGCTTGATATGTATAGGGGACAGGTGCAGTGAGGTGGCTCAGTGGATTGAGAGCCAGGCCTAGAGACAGGAGGTTCTGGGTTCAAAAGAGGCCCTTAGACACTTCCTAGCTGTGTGATCCTGGGCAAGTCACTTAACCCCCATTACCTAGCCCTTACCACTTTTCTGCCTTGGAACCAACACACAGTATTGATTCTAAGATGGAAGGTAAGGGTTGAAGAAAAAGATGAGATTAGAAGACAGACTTTATAGAAGAGAACTAGAAGAAAGGAAGTGGAAGCATTCATTGCAGGTATACTGCTCAAATTGTTTGGCCAAAAACTGGAAGTAAAATATAGAACATGTTACAAGGGAATCACTTTAAAAGACTGATATATATTAATTTAAGGTCGCCAAGGAATCAGCTATGTAATTCCTAAATGAAAAACTCAAGTCAGCCGTCAGCCTTTTGGAGTTTAATTACAATAGGAGCAAGAAAGGAATTAGAGATATATATAGAGAGAGAAAGGGGAGAGAAGGGAATAGGGCTTAAATACCCCTTCTGTTTAGGCTGGGCCCAAAAGGCCCAAGCCCTTAGATAGCTGGGGCAAAGAAAAGAGAGCAGTCCCTTTCACTCACGTGTCCAAAATGGAGAAACAGTCTCAGAGGCCCCCACTTTCAGCTTCCTTCAGAGCAAGCTTCCTCAGAGCCCAGGAACCACCGACCAAAAACTCAACCACCTTCAAGTCTCCAGACCCTCCTATCTTTAAGGACACCATCCAAGTTGCCTCCCCTCAGTCCTCACATCTACCAATCACTCTTCATCAATTTCCCTGTCAATGGAGGCTCTCGCTTAACCCAGGACCGCCCAGAGGTTTCTGGCTTTTGCACATGTCTGTTGAAGGTCATATTTTTCAAATGATTAAATCTTTACTCCTTTGTTCCAGCCCTTTCTAAATCCTGTTAACTTGAGTATGGTAGAGATTGGAATAATTAAATTTTGATCTAGGCTGCAGCCCTTACTCAATCTTATTAGGACTGAATAGGGTGGAGTATCTCCATTGTATCAATTCTAAAATCAATCAAGACTCAAAGAAATTCCTGTTCTATGCTTAAGCATAGGTCAAAGTCCTTTCCATTGTTCAGCAAAGGGTTTCTGTCCTAAAGTAATCTTAAGAAGGGAAGAGAAGGAACCTCCCATGCCAATGGAGTTCCCATTCCAATAGACTATCAGTAAGAAATTTTCCAAGTATGAAATATCCCAATGGTGAAATTTCCAACATTTATAAGTCTAAGGAATTTTGAGGTTTACAACATTAGCTAATGTCGATAGATGAGTAGATGAGTTTTTTTGTGTGTTTTTATTTTTTATTCATTTTTGTTTTTAATTTTAATTGATTAATTAAGAAAAATTGTCCACGGGTTCCATGATTCATGTTCTTTCTCTTCCCTCCTTCCCCTCCCCCCTGTAGCTGACCACTAGGTTGACATGTGTCATTGATCAAGACCTATTGCCATATTTTTCATATTTGTACTAGGGTGATCATCTAGACTCTACATCCCCAATTATATTCCCATTGACCCATGTGGCCAAGCAGTTGTCTTTCTTCTCTGTTTCTACTCTCCCAGTTCTTTTTCTGGATGTGGATAGTGTTCTTTCTCATAAGTGATGAGGGTTTTTTTTTTTTGAGAACGGGAGAGACATGGGAATGTTTGTAAGCAGTAGAGAAGCATCCAATAGATAGGAAGAGATCGAAGATGAATGAGAGAATGGAAATGATAAAAGGGCAATCTGCTGGAGAAGATGGACTTCTACATACATTCTATAAAACCCAACCCAGACACAGTTTTCTGCCTACTTAACCCTGTTTTTCATTGAGAAAGTCATAAGAACAGTTTTACCAGTAGAACATTTAAATTACAAGTGGTAAAGCAAGGACAGGGTGAAGGGATGCTAGAGAGAAGCAGAAGCAGAAGAATCCCAAGTTCTGAATAATGGTTCTGTAGGCCCAGTTGCCTGGAAGTGTTTTGTTTTGTTTTTGCAAACAATTCCTCACAGCAAGAACCAGGGATGCAGAGGGAGAAGAGAAGCCTCAAGACTTCTACTTTGATAGGCAGACAATGAATAATGATGCATCAAAGGAGAAGGATCAGTTAGACAGGTAGGAGAAGCACCAGGGGTCAGCAGAAGTCCTAGAAATCAAGGGCTGAAAGAGTTTCACAAAGATAGCAGGTAGGATGAGAACTGAAAAAAGGCCATTGGATTGAAGAGATATCAGTGATATCCTCAGAGAGAACAGTTTCAGTCAAGTAGTAAAGTCAGAAGCCCCAACACAAAAGCTTGATAAGCCCTTGATTGGGACTGTGGCCAGAAAGTGGAGGTGATTAGTTTAAATGAATTTTTTTCTAGGAGTTTGCCTGTGAGAGAAAAAATGTGATTTGTGATTATGATCTATATCTCTGAGCTTCAGATTGTTTTGCTATCTGTAACTTGGGGATAGAAATGTTTTTTCTATCCACTCCATAGAGTTGTAAGTAAAATACCTTGTAAGGGTTTAAGTCTCATATAAGTATGAGTTATAATTATTATCCTTATTTTATAGATGAGGAAACCGAGGCACAAATCATTAAATGACAGAACTGGGCTTAGAACTCAGTTCTTTTCGATTCTTGTCCAGGGATCTGACTACCTCTTGCAGCCTTTCTGTGGTACCACAAACTATACAGAAATCTAATAGAATGAGATTTGTTAATATTTGGCTTTACGTATCCCATGGGTCAAATCAGCAACTTTATGCTTCTCTGGTGTGCTCTCACTATAAGCCTCTTGCAGAGATATTCTTCGAAAGCTCTCCTATGTTACAGTAGCAAAGCATAAGTTCTGACTTCAGATGGGGACCAGAGACCGACTGTTGTTCAAGATTTAGTCCAGTTAAAGAAGAGGCTTTTCACTAGAATGTAGGCTATGGTGATGCACGAAAGAGATAAAAATTCAAAATAGTCTATGTCACTGTGCTAGGCTCAAAAGACATAAATGGGATAGTGGCAGTACAGATAATCGGTGTTTATCTAGGACCTTGAGGCTTTACAAAGCACTTTACCTTTATTATTTCTTTTGGTCTCATAACAACCTGCTAAGGTAAGCATGTATGTTCAGTTGTTTCACCTATGTCCAACTCTTTGTGAGACCATTTGGGCTTTTCTTGGCAAAGATACTGGAGTGGTGTTCCATTGCCTTCTCCAGCTCATTTTATAGATGGAGAAACAGAAGACAATAGGGTTAAATGACTTGCCCAGGGTCACATAGCTAGTAAGTGTCTGAGGCTGGATTTGAACTCATGAAGATGAGTTCTTTATGCCCTGGAAGATCTAGCTGTCTTGGGAAGGTTAAGTCATGCAGATGTTATCCTCTCTACTTTCAAATGAAAAAATAAGACTAGTGAGATTAAGTGACTTGCCCATGGTTATCTACCTTGTTAAGTGTAATAAGCAGGTTTTGAACCTCAGTATTTCTGGTGATGAGCCTAGAATTCCACTTAGTATGTCTCACTGCCTCTTGGGAAAAAGTGGTTGCCAGTGAATGTAGGCATGACTACATAGATGTTATTATTGCTAAGATGCGATGTACCATATCAGTTATGATTATCCATAATAGTCTATAAACACTTATTAGGGTCCTACAGTGTTTGAGGCACTGTGTTAAGTCCCTGTTCTCAAGGAGCTTCCAATCTAACTAGTAAAGACACACAAAAGCAAGCTGAAAAAAGGGGAAAAGGGACAGAAAAAAGATACCTTATTCTGGAGCATGGTAGAGAAGTTCCAGAGAGGTACAGCCAGGTGAGAAATGAGAAGATGTGTGAGCTTAGCTGAGGAAACCAAAGTCATCCCTGCATCCCAGGCCATCACCAGTCATTTTTGTCTTGTCACTGGGCTTAGATAACTGCACTTGAGAGTGAGAATGAGGAATTACTTTGTGCAGCTCTGCCTTACTTAACAACAACTCTGTCTCTGATATATTCTCTCTCTCTCTCTCTCTCTCTCTCTCTCTCTCTCTCTCTCTCTCTCTCTCTCTTTCTCTCTCTCTCTCTCTCTCTCCCCCCTCCCTGTTTTTCCCTCCCTTCTTCTCTCTCTCTCCCTGTTTCTTCCCCCCTTCTCTCTCTCCATGTTTCTCCCTCCCTCCTTCTCTCTCTCTCCCTGTTTCTCCCTCCCTCCCTCCTACTCTCTCTCTCTTTTCCTGTCTCCCTCTTTTCCTCTCTTTCCCTCTCTCCACATCTGTCTCTGTCACTCTTACTCTTTTTCTGTCCCTATCTCTCACTGTCTGTCTCTCCAAGAATCTCAAAAGGAAATGAGTCATGTACTGTGCTGATGAACTTCACCAAATTAAAGCCTGTGTTCACTTGGTGGGTGGTTTGAAACTCATGAACTATTTTTTTTCTGGAATTTTCCAAAATTTCCAACTTGTTCACCCTGCCCCCCCCCCCCCCCCCCCCCGGTTAACGATAAGTAATTGAATCAATGGATACCAAATCAATGGATGTGGATATCTTCTTTTCTTCCATCCTCCTCCTATGCTCATTCCCTTCTCCCCTATCTCCCCTTTTAGTAGTTACCCGGAGAGAGTAGAGGGGCTCGTTTACTTCAGGTTAATTTGTTTTGTCATTTTCTCTGCAGGTGTAACCTACCCCCAATCTCAGAGAAGTACACCGGGGATGTTGGGGCAAAGACTGATGTTGTGACTGTGAATCCTAGCATCATAACAGAGAGGTTAGTCTGAGCCCTGTCCTGAGTTTGGATCTGAAAGGAGCCTTAGAGTCATTCAGTCCAATATTCACCCTCCCCCACTTAGAGAAGGTAAGTGACTTACCCAGGCCCACACAGGTAAGTAGTAGAGATGAAGACTGAAATCAAATCCTCTAATTTCAGTCAGTGTTCTCTCTATTCTACTATGTTACTCCTAGAATCCTTTGGAATATTCAAAAATCTTTTAATCTCTGGGAGAGATCATATCTTAAGTTACTAGGAGAATTTTAATTAGTGCCTGGTCCTTACTCTTGTATCCCAGAAACACAAAATGTCAGAGTGGGAGGGGACCCTACAGATCAATTAGTTCAACCCCTTAATTTTAAAGAAAGAAGTTAGTACCCTAAGGTCAGCTAGTTATTGGAAAACTCAGGACTAAATTAGTAGAAAAGGGACAAAGGCCTGCCCTTAAAAGTGTAGTAGGGGCAGACAGGTGCTCAATGAATTGAGATTCTGGACTAACGATGAGAAATCCTGCTCAGTGGATTAAGAGTCAAGCCCAGAGATCCTGGGTTCAAGTCTGGCCTCAGTTACTTCCTAGCTATGTGACCCTGAGCAAGTCACTTACCCCCAATTGCCTAGCCCTCACTGCTCTCTTGATTTGGAACTTAGCATTGATTCTGAGACAGAAGGTAAGGATTTTTTAAAAAGTATACAGTAGCATTTCTGGAGATAGAGGAAAATTTTGTCTGTTTTATGGCTTTGTGATAGGGACTGGCTTTGCTAGCCCTGAGATCCTGAGGAGTCTAAGGACAGGTCACTGCTAAAGTGGATTGAACCTTGTCTCGCTCCTTATCTTCTCAGCCTCCCTACTTTCTTTTCTTCTTTCCTTTCATTCTCCTCTTTCTTTTTTAAAGCCTTGAATCATGGACAGGTTACATGCTGAGTAAAAAGCTGGAGGTAAATGGTCTTAATTAAGTCTGAAAGTTCAGAATAGATTGCTAATAAGTTTTTTTTTTAATCTTTACCTTCTCTTCTTACAATCAATACTGTGTACTGGTTCCAAGAAGAAGATCCACAAGGGCTAGGCAATTGGGGTTGAGTGACTTGTCCAGAGTCACATAGCTAGGAAGTGTATGAGGTCAAATTTGAACCCAGGACCTCCCATCTCTAGACATGGCTCTCAATCCACTAAGCCACCCAACTTCCCCCACTGATACGTTTTAGAGATATGAGTCAGAGAATCTGAGAGTCAGATGAGACCATCTCAGAGGCTGTCTCCAAGAATTCCTTTTGTAAGACACCTAACAAGTGGCTATCAGCCTTAACTTGAAGACCTCTAGTGAGGAGGATCCAGCCACTTTTTGAGGAAGTCCATTCTACTTTGGGATGTTTTTCATTGTTAGGACATTTTCCCTTTTATAAGGTGAAATCTGCCTCTAGGGCCAAGCCAAGGAAGGCTAATTCATCTTCTAAAGGCCATCCAGCCACTAGCATTTTTTAACACCTACTAGATAGCAAGTGCTGGGCTGAGTGCTGACCTTCAAACACCTGAATAAGCTGTCACATCCTTAGCAAAGTCTTCTTTCCTCTTTCCTTTGGGCCGTCCTTGTATGAGGGAATCCCCAGTCTGGATACTGTCCTATCTGCCCTCTGGAGGTATTCTTTCTCCAGTCCCCGAAGTAAACAGAATGTTCCAGTTGTGCTTTGATCAGGGCAGAGTATGAGGGGTCATCTCTTTCCTTATTCTGGAAACTGGGCTCTCTTAACATCCTCTCAAAGTTTTGCTTGTCATGATATATGATATTGACTCAAGTGGAGCCAATAGTTTATTAAAAGCTTGATTTCACATGAACTCTGGTTTAGCCTTTCCCTGTTTGTTCTATATTTGTTCAGTTGCTTTTGAAAATTCAGATATGGGGGGGGCAGCTGGGTGGCTCAGTGGCTCAGTGGACTGAGAGCCAGGCCTAGAGATAGGAGGTCCTGGGTTCAAATCTGACCTCAGACACTTCCTAGCTGTGTGACCCTGGGCAAGTCACTTAACCTCCATTGCCCAGCCCTTACTGCTCTTCTGTCTTGGAACCAATACACAATGTTGATTCTAAGATGGAAGGTAAAGGTTTAAAAGAAAAAAACCACACTCAAATGTAGGGCTTCACATTTGATACTCTGCAAGTTAGAGTCATAGAGAGTTATCTAAAAATAGGAAGTGACTTGCCCAGGGTGACTTGGCCAGTTTGTGCCAGGGACAAGCCTTCCTCCCTCTGAGGCCAGCTCTCTACCACTTTACCACACTGCCTGTCTGTGTGAGGTAGAGAAAATAATTTCATATGCTATAGGTCAGTGAACTTGATCTTAATTCCTAAAGCTGGGATTCAGGAGATTTGGCTTCTAACCTTTTGTACAGAAAGAGGAAAGAGACAATGGCCAAGATGTATAAAGTGCTTTCCTTACAGTGACCCTGTGAGATAAGGTTATTTACATTATGCAGAGGAGGAAACTGAAGTTTATGAGAATCTGCCCACAGTTATATGACTCATAAGTGTCAGAACTGGAACTCATTGGATTTTAGAGATGGGGACATCAAGGCTCAGAATAATGATGTTAGTTGTTCACCATCACACAGCTATTTGGGTAAGATTATAGAGCTGGAATCAATTAATCAATCAATAAATATTTTTAAGGGGGTAGCTGGGTTGCTTAGTGGTTAGGTCTGGAAATGGGAGGTCCTGGGTTCAAATATGACCCTAGATACTTCCTAGCTGTGTGACCTGGGTAAATCACTCAACTCTCACTGCCTAACCCTTATGGTTTTTCTGCCTTAGAACCAACACACAGTATTGATACTAAGACAGAAGGTAAGGGTTTAAAAAAATTTGTCAAGTGCTGCTATGTGCCAGGTACTGGTAGGTACTAAAAATACAAACACAAGGAATAAAGCTGTCCCAAATCTCTAGGATCTGACATTCTAAAAGAGAAGGCAAGTAGATATATAAGAAGATGCAGAATGCACATGCATTTTAATAAATACAAGTATCATTAAGAAAGGAAGTCTAGCGGTTGAGGGGAAGACGGTTCACTTAGAAGGTAGAGCTTGAGCTGTATCTTTTTAAAAAAAAATCCTTACTTTCTGTTTTAGAGTCAATTCTAAGTATCAGTTCCAAGGCAGAAGAGTGGTAAGGGCTGGACAATTGGGGTTGAGTGACTTGCCCAGGGTCACACAGCTAGGACTGCCTAGCTGCCTCTTTGAGCTAGAGACCTGGAGACAGGAGATGGAAGGTGCCTTGACCGTGATCTCACCAACCTCTCTATTTGACATATAAGGAAACTGAGACCCAGAGAAGTTAATTGACCAAATTGATTTATATTTAAAAAATTTAAACCCTTACTTTTCATCTTAGATTCAATACTGCATATTGTGTCAAGGGCTAGGCAATGGAGGTTAAGTGACTTGCTCAGGGTCACACAGCTAGGAAGTGTTTCAGGCCAGAGTTGACCCTAGGACCTCTTGGGATCTGGCTCTCCATCCACTAACCCACCCATTTCCCCCTAGCTCAGTACGGTCTCACCAGACCTGCCTATTGAGCCAAACCTAGCAAGATAACATTGAAATGGGCTGCCTGAAAAGTCTAGCATCTCCTCAGCTGTTTCCTACCCTGCTCCGTCTCTCTGCCCTTGCCCAGGTTCCACAAGCTGGAGAAGTGGAGACGACCTTTCTACCAGGTGTTGCAGGTCTACGAGAATGCCTCTGTGCTTCTTCCGGCTTTCTACAATACCCGCAACACGGACGTCTCGATCCGCGTTAAGTACGTGCTGGATGACTTTGAGTCCCCGCAGGCGGTCTACTATTTTCATCCTCAGTACTTGATCAACGTGTCCCGCTACTGGCTCAACCTTGGGGTGCGGGCCAAGCGCATCAGCACCGGCCTCATCCTGGTGACAGCGGCCCTGGAGCTCTGCGAGGAGGTCCACTTGTTTGGCTTCTGGGCTTTTCCCATGAACCCCTCGGGGCTCTTCATCACCCACCACTACTACGACAACGTGAAGCCGCGCCCCGGCTTCCACGCCATGCCCTCCGAGATCTTCAACTTTCTCCACCTGCACAGCCGGGGCATCCTCCGTGTCCACACAGGCACCTGCAAGTGCTGCTAACGAGGCGGGCAGCCGGCCGGCCTGTCTCTCCAGCCCTTTCCTCTCTTTTTTCCTTGCAGCATCAGCGGACAGCAGGCAAACGTGCTTGGAGTAGAGGGCCATATCCGGCTTTTTATGCAATAGTTTTTGAAGAATGGGGCTTCCTATCTCCTGTATTCTGGGGTGGGTTGGGTGGGAAGAAGATGGGGGAAATGGGGTAAAGTCACTCCTATCGATGGGTGTTGTCCCTCCTTATCCTCTGCCCAAGGGGTAAGTCGCATTGGCAGAGCCAGGAGGGGAGCCCTGGAAATATCAATGAATAAGCACATTGCTGCTAAATTTCAGCAACTGAGTGAGCACAAGCTGTCACGGCTATTTCACAGCTTCAGAAAATCACTGAAGAGCTAGCAATGGTGGAGGAGTAAGGACTTTGATTTTTAACATGGTTTGCTTTCCGGAATTTCACCATGGGCTTTTAGTGACTTTTCCGTGTTGATCACACAGCCATAGAATATCATTGCTGAACTGGATCTTGGAGACCATCTGGTCCAACTGTCTCTTTTTACAGAGGCAGAAACTGAAGTCTAGAGAAGGTGAACTTGATCAAGGTCACCCACCCCAACTGACTTCACTCTTTTGCCATAGTAGGGTCTGGTCCAGGGCTCTTTGACTAAGTGGGTATTTTTTGTTGTTTGTTTGTTTGTTTTTAGAACTAAAAAAATCTTTATTTTCTTCTCAGTGCCTACAGGCTTAACTTTGGGTTTGAAACTTTGAGAAAGGAAATAAGCCAGATCAGCCAACTAAACTAAGATGTCCAAGGCCAGTGTTACAAACTCATTAAGAGCATAGCAGCTCATTTTCTCATCTGCCTTCTTGTTCTTAGCTACATTTCAGCCAGGGGATATTTATTAGATATATCTGGATGCCTTGGAGGGTCAACACCACCCTAAAGTGAACAATTTAATGCCTCTACATAGTAAAAAGCCTGACCTAATGTGAGCTGCCTTGATGGGAAGAGTTGGTCCTGTCCATCAGACACCAGCATTAATTTCTTCTATTGGGTGTTAAAGGATGAGGAAGAAATCCTAAAGACCGGTTCCTCCCTCTTTCAGATTGATGATCTTCAGGACACAGGCCCAGAGGGTCTAAGCTGTGGATGGGTCTAAGCCTGGTAGAAGTTAGCTATGCTTGTATCTAGTCTAGACTATGTGAATATGATGTTGCCTCCTGCCTGTGACTTGTACCATTTCTCCCTCCTCCCTGCCCCTTATCCTGCCTTTGGGGTTCCTGTGTATTGAATAGACTTTTAATCAATTGCCTTAGGACTTAGGTATCCCATCAGAGACTTGTAGAATGTCAGATCGGGAGGGGACATTAGAGCTCATCTGGTCTGACCCCCTTAGTTAACTGACAGAGGAATCAACTTGAGTCCCAGAGAGGGGGAGTGATTTCCTCAGTGTCACGTAACTGGTAAGTGGTGGGCTCTAGGTTTGAATCCATCTCTCCCGCTCTGCTTGGTGAAGCCTCTGGCCATTCTTGCCCTACATGTGTCCTTTCTGGCCAAGTTTAAATTCTGCATCCCAGAGAAGAATTTTCAGAGAAATCTCCCCTCTATCCTGGCTGACCTTGAAATACTTTTGCCCTATATTCTGCAGAGTGGGCTGCTGCTCCTTCTTTCACGAGACTCAGATATCGCACCTGCTCTATGAACAATATTCGTGCCAAGAATACAAAAAGATAATAAGGCCTTGCATTGGTACAGAGATTTATATTTATCAAAGTGCTTTCACATCTCTTCAGGGCTGCCCCTAGAATACAAAGAACTGGCATGATGGCTCTGGGGTCTGGGCTATGGGAGCCTCACATGGCTACTGGGAGCAGGTGGTTGGGCAGTGTTTCAGGGAGGCACCCAGTAGGGGAGAAAGCTTTGGCCAACCTTGCCATCTGGTGCTTTAAAAGACCTGAGACTCCTAATCATCCCACCCACCTATGAAACCCCCCATCCAGGACTGGAGTGGGCTAGGACTGGATGCCTATCCCCAGGCCTCCCTTAGGCTACATGGCTTCTTTTTTTGACATTTCTTATCCCTTTTCTCTTTTACAGTCCCCTTGAGGGCTACTAACTTGATTTCACCTGTATATAAATACTGGGAGAAGGGAAAGTCTATACATATGATTTACCTGAGACCACATCCATTTAGAGATATAGCTCCTCTGTTCATTGTCTTTGTTAGTGCAGCAGTGTTGTGAGTTAGGTGTAGCAGGTATTATTGTTCTTGTTTGACAGATGAGGAAACTGAGGCAAAGTAACTTCCTCAATCCTGATTGCATTTCTTCAACAGGGTATGATTGGAACAGGATGATGGTAACTTCGTTTGGAATTCTGGGGATCTGAGTTGCCACTAAGAGTTGATTAGGGTCAAGGATAGGTGGTCAGGGCAGGGGATGAGACACATAGTTCTTCTGCTCACCTGCATATGATGGCAGTTTTGCTTTAGAAAGAAATGGCATGACTAAGGATTTGGAGGCATTGAGCACAATCCAAATAGTGTGATCACAGGCAGATGGGAATCAGATTCTATTTGTATCATGCTAGATAATAAAGGTATTAAGAAAGATAGGTAGGAAAGGGTTTGACCGCTGTTTAGCTTTGAGGGTACAGTACCAAGTGAGCCACCTATAGGACATAAACTTCCAATTGTTTTCCTCCTCCAGTAGTGGGAAATGGGTCTACACTGAACTATCCACTTATGACCAGTGGCGCACTCTTGTGTGATGGTGAGCCTGGATTTGGGGTCCATCTACGATCAAGGTTGGAGACAGTTTGTGACCTCTGGGTATGAGTGCAGTCTGGATGGAGCTGGAGGTAGTCAGAAGTGAGAGGTTTGCATTTGTCATCACAAAGGAGGTTTAGATAAGAGCAAGGCTAGTTGCAGCTTCCTAGACAGGTCACTTCTAATAGTTGCTCCCAAGTGAACAGCTGTACCAGGTTTTACTTTCAGAGGCCCAGGGACCTGGCTTGCCCTGCCCTGATCCTAAAATCAGCAAGACTGAGCACAATGGGGCTTTTTAGACTTTTCTATTCCCTCCCCACTTTATTTAAATAATAGCAACAATATTAACCGTTGGGTGATTGAGAGGCACTCTGGGGCCTCTCGGATAGAGAATTGACTTTAAAATCAAGAAGACTTGGCTTCAAGAACATGCTGGTTGTGTGATCATGGGCAAGTTATTTAACATTTTAATACTCTAAATTAGGAAATAGTGCTGATCTGCACTGGGAGAAATTCCCTTTGCCAGTGAAAGCAAAGTTCCAGACCCCCTTCTCCCCCAGTGATAATGACTAAGGTTTACATAATGAACAGAAGCCATTATATTAAACAAAAACTTTTAAAAGAACTTCTGGGTCTAGTAAGTTTGGTGGAGTTTCACAACTTGAAGTTATCAGCAACTGTTCTGTCTTTTTCACTCTAAGGAGAGCCTCCAGCTTTCTCCTACTCAAGTTTCAAGAAACCCAAAGCCCAGGGCTCCTAGCCAGTCTCTAGCCTTCTGGTATGCTGCTGCTATTGGGGCTGCATTGCAGATTTGCTCTGACCTAGCCTTCACACATCCTGCTAGCATGCACTCACTCTGTCCTCAGAAGGAAGGAGAATGTCACGCTGGTCTCAGCACTCTTTAGACATCTTTTCCTGTACCCACTTCATTGTACCTCTTCCTCTAAAGAAAACTGAAGGGGAAGACAACAATGGAAAGAAGTAGGGGGCAGTGACTCAGGTCTTGGTGCCAATTCATTGGCGATCTTTTTGTTCTCCCAACGAAGGGTCCTCTTTTAGGTACCAGCCCAGAGTCTCAACAAGGACCAATCTGGAAGGCTCTGGATCTATTAGAGGAAAAACCTCAAGTGGTGTGACCTGGAGTCCATCTATGAGGGTTGTTCCTTTTCTGATTAGAGACACTTTGCTTAGCAGTCTGTACCATGGAACAGTTTCTCCAGAGAAACTGATCCAGTGCTTACCACAGTGCCTGGCACTTAGTGGGTGCTTATAAACGTTTATTGACTGATCCACACAGGATAAAACTTGGGACCTGGGCTTCATCAGTATGCTGTTTGGAACCATTGCTCTATCTTCTTGCTAAAGGAACAACAACATTCATTTAGACACCTGCTATGTGCTGGGCACTGTACCAGGCACTGAGGATGCAAATAGAAAAGTGAAGCAATACCTGCTCTCAAGTTGTTTATAGACTTTTGGATAAAAGGCTATATTTTCAGTCCTGAAGACCCATTTGGTTAGTTGCTGCTCAATTGGTCTGGGTCTAGGGGATCATTGTGTGACTGACTCATGTTGGAGGTTACTCTAGGGCTAGGGTTAGGTGACTCAGTCTAATTGTACCCGATTTATTGTTTGTTGGGTTAAAAAAAATAATTCCTGTAGTTGGAACTTTCCGGTTGTTAAAAAAAAAACCCAAACCACTTGCTTTATGTTAGGCTTAATTCCCCTGGAGCTGGAGAGGCACCTTCATCCTTCCAAGTGCTTGTCAGAAAGAATGTGGGCTCTCTTGTGGGCTGTCTTCACAAGAATTTCCATTCCCCAAGGGAGACAGGAGACTAGCTCATCATCTTCACCTGGACAATTATAGGACACTAGGATTTAGAGCAGGAAGGAAACTTAGCTATCACATAATCCAATCCCTTCATTTCGCAGATAAGAGAACAGGGGTTCAGAGAGGTCACTCAACTAGCTGGTGGCAGAACTTGAATTCAAATCCCTTCAAAATCCAGTGCCCCTTCCACAGCACCTCACCATCAATTCCTTCATTCTCTGGGCATCCATTCTCCTTTAGGCCAAGGCCTCGGCTTTGTGTGCATCTCAGAGCAAGTATGAGTGGAAAGTTTGTAAACCCATTAAAAGCTCTGTTAGCAGTTTATTACTGAACTCCCAGTGCTCCATCATGGGGTTCTGAAAAGGTATCAGGAATGAGAGAGGATTCAGAAGGCAGAGTTGAGACTGAAGAGATGAGAGCTTGCTAGGGTATTGAAAGTAAAGAGACAGTATATATGTGTGTGTGTGTATTTTAGTGACACTGAGATGTGAAAGTTAATTGCCAATGAATTATCTTGAAGGCTGTCTTATTTTAGTGAGGCTATTCTTTTATTCCTCTTTGCATGCTAGATATTTCCTGAGATGTGGTACGTAAATTGATTTTTTTTTGGTCAATCAAATACTATTTTAAGTGTACCAGGTGAGTCACTTGGTGCTTAAATGAACACTTTCCACCCCTTACCTAATATTTAGTAAAACAAAAGATTCTTTCTCTTTCAAGTGAATAATCTGAACTACCCCTTCTCTCTCCCCTGTTCTTAAATTGTTCTTTATGCAAATGATGGCATTCTTGGGCTTTGCTCTAAGTGCTTATGCTGGTACAGCAAATGGATCTTCATACATGAGGAGAAATAGAATATGAAGGAAATACTGAGTCACCTCACTTGGTTCATTCAAGTTGAGTGAATGGGGGTGAGTCATGGAGAGTGGTATTTAATTTCTAAATCAGCAAGGTGAATGATTTACATGAAATGAAGCCCAAGACCTAGGAGAGGGAATTGGAGCCCCCAGTTTCTCCAGATCTTCTCTTTCTCTACAGATACTGTGCTCTTTCCACCTTTTGACAGCCTCCATGGGATTTTCATCTGGGTTTGTGTATCTGTCAGGAGCCCTGCAGTTTAGGACATTTAGCCTTCCCCATACCAAATTTCCATGATGCCAGTTTGAGATTCCTAGGAGGTCCCATGTCACTGCTATTCCCTTCCTTTCATAGACTCAGAAATTTGCATTTGTTTAGATATTGTCTCTACTAATTCAGATTGTAAACATTCTAAGCCTTTTTATGCTTCCCAGTGATTTTCCTTGTCCTTCTCCAAATTGTTGAAAGAGAATCACCTAATGGTCTGAAGGCCTTCATCTGGGGCTCTTCCTTAAGTTGCCCATTGGTTTTCCTTTGCTTTCTCCCACATGTTTAGCTTACCTGCTTTTCCAGTCAAACATGTCCTTCATCATAGCCTTGGCAATCCTTTGGATCATAAACCTAGAGATGGAAATGGCCCTGGAAACATCATTTTCAACTCATTCATTTTTGCAAATGAGGAACTGAGGTATAGAGGGATTAGATGACTTGCCCATGGTCACACAGCTAATAAATCTGAGGCAAGACTTGAACCTAGATCTTGGTTCCAAGTCTAGTGCCCTATAAATTACAAATTATTGGAGATATGTCACAGTATACTTTTACCTACAGATGCCTCTTCCTATTTTCCACTTAGATGGCCTGAAATTTTGATTTTTTAAAAAATCAGTTGTGGTACTTTCTGATGTTTGGTCAAATAGCATGTCTAGTATTCAGGGAAGAAACTCAGTAGATTCTCTGTGTCTAGAATATATTCCCTGAAGTCAGTGAGCTAACAATTCATCTAAGGCTTCTCAAATGCTTCCAGGGTCCAAACTTTCTAATCCTATTAATGTTAAAAAAAAAGAAGACAACCAGGCAGTAGTTCCTTAAAGGGCCAACTTTAAGCCCAGTGAAGGACAAATAGCATTGCATTATTTTGAAGCTTCAAAAGACCTGTGATTTTCTTGGTGTAGGTGCTCCATCCACCAGTATAAATCACAACCCTTCCATGCCTAGTAGGCAGTCTTCATAAGTTTGTGAGGGGCCAAAAGATTTCATCACCTGATGGGTAACCTTGTGATTAATGACCCCTACAAACAAGCCAAGCTTCAAACAATAGACATAACATTTATTACCAGATTAGTATTCAAGTCTTTTTCGGTTTGGAAAAGATCAGTCATAGCGTTTACTTTGCTGGCAAAGCATCCAGAAACCAAGGTTACTTCTGTGGAATCAGAGAAAAGCCAGCAAAGGAGGAGTCCCTCAGGTCAAAGCAATTTTTTTTAAATTTAAATTTTTTATTTTTTACTACTACTTTCCCCCTTTTCCTACAGGAACCTCCACAGGCTTCCTTGCTTTTGGGATAATGATAAATTTCTTTCAACTTCCAGCATACCCCTGGCAGCTAGTAGCATGCCTTCTAGATTACTCTGGAGGGTTGCTTAGCAATACTGGAGTAACAGGGTAGAGCTGATCATTTTGTCCTCTCTTTTTATATCCTAATCGTTGCTGTCTTCACATCTTCATCACCACAGTCTTTTACATGCATATAGTACTTTATGCTTCTCAAATCCCAAATAATCCTTATTTGATGCTCACTATACTGTATAGTCGGGAAAAGGTATCATTTCCCTCATTTTACACATGAGAAAACTGAAGCATAGGCTAGCTAAGTGATTTGAGCAAGGATACACAAAATAAGACAAATATTTACTCATCAACAATTTATTTATTGCCTACTAAATGTAAGATACTGCTACAGATGTCAGGAAACAACAGAGATAGAAAAGACACTGTTACTGCTTTCATGGACATTATGGTTTAGGGCAAGGGACCTAGGGGCAGTGGTAATGATGGTCCTGAAGGGACAGCTCCCAATGATTTCTCTTGCATGTCTGTCTTGAGCCAGTAATCTCTTCAACCTTCTCCCAGCTTGGGGCCCTAGTAAAACAGGAATGTGGATAGGCTGGGCCATCGAATTCTCACAGAATAGAATAGAAACATTAAAAAGGAAATAGTACAAAGGCATGTAAGATAGATGCAAATGATTAGGGCACAAAGGTGGGAAAGGTTCCCATGAGCTAATCTGATCATTTATTAAAAAATATTTATTGAGGGCTCAATACTCAAGTGCAGAGTTAAGGAAGACCACTGAGGAGTTAGGGCTTGAGCTAGCATGTGAAGAAGTGGTAGGATTTGGAAAAAAGAAGGGATGATATTTTACATGGGAGAAATAGCATGAGCAAATGAATAAATGCCCAGAGGCAGGAGTAAGCATGATATCCAGGTAACTAGTCTGGCAACAGCATAGGCTATCTATAGTAGGAGGAATGGGAGTCAATAGCAGAGCTGAGACTATAACTCAGGGTTCTCAACTCTCAGTTCATACACTCTGCCCACAACTGTATGTAAGCTGAAAGCATAAAGGTTGGAATTGATACATTAAACAGAAATGGGACATTGGACCTCATGAGGTAAAATCCCTTACCTTCTATGTATGTTGCTCCCTCACAGACTGGCATAGAAATAAGCCACTATGAGAACTTGGTTCCTACCTCAACCCCTTCTTGCACTGATCCCAGGTTTCTCTCCCTCAGGGAATGGATCCTCATCCCAGCCATGAGGATGCTCCAGTAGGTACTTAGCTGGATCTGGTGTTTCAAAGTTCTGCTTTCAGTCCTTCTAGCACTACGGTTCTAATGGAAGATTTTTGATGCATTACAAGGAAACTACAATCTGGCAATTTGAAATTGTTGGGAACACTTATAAGAACCCAGAAACAAATGAAAAAATGGCCTCTCCATGTTTGAGTCTCACTGAGGAGAGCCCTTCACTAAAATATAGGGCAGCAAAATTATAGATATCAATTGATCCCTGTGATAGAAAGACAAGGTTAAATCATATCCTTTATCTTCTGTTTAAGAAGACAAAGATGTAGTAATCCATTTTAGAGAGATTTTCTTCTAAAATATTCACAATAAAGAAAAAAGTTTTAATGTTTAGAGGACATATTTCATTCATACATGAAATCGTTTTTGTAAAGTAGTGGTTGATTCCTGCTCTTGCACTCTTCTCCTGAGAATCAGCCCTTAGAAATGAGAGGGTTTTAGTTGTCTCTTTGCCAAGAGGGAGAGAGCATATTCTCATTTTAGCTACTCGAACTTCCTTCAGGGAAGATTCTGTGCTGAAAAAGTACTGGTGCTAGGGCATATTCTCTCCTCCTCCTCCTCTTCTTCCAACTCTGTTCCCAATGTTAGCCCGAACTTATGCTGGGTTTAAGTGGAAGAAACACTTAGCAGCCAAGCTGGCTTCCAAGACTGGCCCTCTTATCTGAGGAGTGCTTATCAATTGAATAATAGCAATTCCTTATATTTATGTCAATAGCCTTTTACATTTTTTATTTCCAGTATCTCATCTAAACTTCACAATATGCCAGTGAGGTAGGAAGGTATGCATTGTTCTCATTTTATAGGCAGATTCTCCAGTCATAGATTAAGATCTGGAAGGAAAGTTAGAAGTAAAGTCTCATCCCTTCATTTTATAGATGAGAAGCCAAGACTAGTCCTCTGACTCCTACTGTCTAGTTCAAAGCTCTTTTTACTATGCCATGCTGGTCCTCCAGCAGACTCCTTCCATTGTAACTTGAGACCACCAAAGCTCCATTTGCTTTGCCAAAACCATGGGACATGGTCTTGGTGTCAGAGTGAACAGGCTCATTTTGCTGAATGAATTGATGTCTTTTGCTTATGGAGAAGAGTGCAGCTGGAATCCATTTTAGAAAAGTAAATTCCCCAAGGGCAGATAAAAATACCAGTAACAATATTTTGTATCTGTAGTAGCACTTAATCCTCTTCATGGAGCCCATTTGATCCTCATGATGTCCTTGTGATATAGGAAGGGCAGGGATTACCTTCCCCATTTTAAAGAAGGGAAAACTGAGTCCCTGAAGAGGTTAAATTTTCAAACTGAGCTTAAGGGAATAGATTATTTGCTTCCTAGCCTGGTAATCATACCAAATACCTAATGAAGATTGAGAATAGTGAAGAAAGATTTATCATCAATATTAGTGATATTGGTGTAGATTGGGGTAGGCCTGTGAAGTGGGTGCAGGGCGGGGGACGATTTTAAATAATTGGTGAGATAACAAGAATCCCATGGGGTAAGAATGTATATGAGAAAACAACCAGTGCAAACTAGGATAGTACAAGCAGGCGCCTTTGTACAGAGCAGGACTTTCTTGTAGGAATGAAGTTGTGAGTCAGGGGCAGCAGTGGTTCTGAATGGACAGCTCCCAATGGTTTCTTTTGCACATGCCTCTTGAGCCAGCAATCTCCCCAACTTTCTCCCAGATTGGGGTCCTAGTAAAACAGGAATGTGGTTAGGCTGGGCCATCACATTCTAACAGAAAAGCCCAACCTCAGGACTGGTGACCCTTAGACTTGGGATGGTTCGTAGAAAAAGGAGAACTCCTTAACCTCCTCCCCTCACCTGCCAGTCAACATGGTCCATGTTGGGTTCTAGATGCAGTTCTTTTAGCCTTGGGGGATTGGCTGCCATGGTGTTCTTCACCAAGAGGTACGATTCTAACAACAGTTTGCTCTTTTTTCTGGCTACTTCTGGGGAAAGACAACTCTGCCTGAGTTGATTTAGACAGGCATCTGAGCTGCCCCAAGAGGGTGAGCTCTGTTGTGTGTTCTGGTTCCCTTCCTGGACTTGTCTGAATGTTCTTTTAGAAAGCCATAACTCTTCTTAAAAACCTGTATTGGTTGAACTGTGATATACATATATACATATAAATATATATTTTAAAGAAATCTATCAGTTACTCTCAGTGACTGTCAAAAACGGGTTTGCCCTGCAGTATGGTTTCAAGTTGATGCAAAAAAATCAAAAACAAAAAACTGAAACCCCATGCAAGAAATGTTGGGTGAGCATAAGCTCCAGTGGAAAAATCTGGAGCTCTCCTTTTCCTTGTCTTACCCGGTGGTGCATACCCTATGTGGTTCCCTTCCTGTCCTCCCCTGCTGAGTATTTAGCCTCTGAGCCCCACAGGGATGGGCACCCTTTTATATGACTCATGTCTGAGTAGGCTCTTTGTGGCTGCAGAAAGTGAGGTTGTCACAGTGCTGGGCCCTGTGGATTCCCACTTCCCTGCAATCTGTCTGTCCTCAGTTTTCCCCTCCTACTCCTCAAATGAGAGGCCTTTCCTAGTGAAGAACAGTGAAACTTGGGATGTTTCCTTCAATGGAAAACAATACTCCTATGATGGAAGACTTTGATCTGTTTGTGGACCCTAGACTTTTGCTAAGAATGAACCTCTATTTATTAGTGTGTTTAGGGGTGAGGGAAGGCTGTGGGAAAGGGCTTATCCCATTTAAAGGGGGAAGGGAAGCCATTGTGTCTATTTTATTTTCCTGAAGAATTTTGTTTCCTGGAGCCAGTTTGCAAAAATTTTCCTTTGTGATGTTAACTCAGAGGTGTGATCCCAAGGCTTGGTGCTGCTAAAGCCATGCCTAAAACTGTAATCAGGGTATTTTTGCTTCTGTCACTGTGTTTGAAAGGCCATTAATTCTACCTAATAAACTGAATCCCAAAGTTTCATCTGGAAAGAGAACTGTTATTCTGGTCACTTGCGTCTCCTATGGGTATTTAAAACAACCAACCCTTACTGTTGCCCTTACTGTTTTCTGGAGTGGATTGGGGAAGGTAAGAGATGGATAGATGAGTCTGTGAATCAGAGTGTTTCCTTCCTATCCCTTGGTCTCCCATTACTTTGGGAAGAAATAATGAGATAATTAAGAGTTTGTGACAGCCCAGAGGGGGAACTGAGCTGTCTAAAGTGTGTGTTCATGTGTGTAAACATATGTATGAACATACTTTTGGAATATCCTAGATATCTGAGATTTTAAAAGAAATTCCTTGCGTGTGAACCCCCACCATCAACCAATCTTTGACTTAGTAAAGACAAAATAAAATGAACAAAGGCATTCTTAGTAAGTAGGCAGCTAGGTAGCTCATCGGAGAGAGGGCTACTGGACCTGTAGTCAGGAAGACCTGAGTTCAAATTAAGATTCAGAAAAACTCATTAGCCATGTGACTCTAGGCAGGCCACTTAACTTCTGTTAGCCTAGAGAAGGAAATGGCAAATCACTCCAATATCTTTGCCAAGAAAACCCTATTTGAAGTCACAAAGTCAGACACAACTAAACAACCAAACAATAGAGTACCTAGTAGGACCTGACTTTTCCAGAGTTACAAAGAAATTTTCAGTTAGGAGTTATGATCTTGACTCTAAGGTCAACTTTTTATCCAGTAAGTCATGTTGCCCTTACTAAAGAAATACATGGTATTAAATTAAAAATTTTGAATGTATGAATGTATGAATGAATACACTGAAAGACTTGGGGGGGATTTTTGAAGGAAATTATTGGAATAAATAGAGCTAAGGAGACAATGAATTCTAGTTGTGTCACATCTCCAATCAAGAGGGTTTATGGAACACTCCTTCTGTGTCCATCCCTGTTGTAGATGTGTGGGATACAGAGAAGGAGCTGTGTACTAAAGTCAGATCACACAGACTCAAGAGAGATAAATGTTAGATTTTTAATGTGAGTATTTACACCTTGGAAATTGGCAAAAGAAACAAATTAGGTCTTGCATTTTTGTTTTGTTGATTGTCTAGACTTGAGAATATGAAGGAGAACATATTAACAATGCAGATTCAACTTAAAAGTATGTCCTAAGTACATTTTATTTGAAGAGTGAGTCATCAAACACTGACCATCACACCTTTGCAGAGAAGTGAAAACAAAGTTTCTACCCTTAAATAATTTATAGTCTAATTGGGGAAATAAGACTCAAAGATAGTTCCACAATGATAGAATCATTCAAGATAGAATGAAGTGGAGTGTGAAACTTTATGGTACCTCCTGAAATCTTTGATAAATCTGGGAAGTCTCAAAACTGATGTGTGGCAAAAGAGAACTTCTTGTTTCACTTTCATGCAATGAGTAATATACAAATGGTGCCCACTGGAAAAAGACCTGGTACAGCTAGAACTAGAAGGGACTTGGAGCTGTTATCTAGTCTGTAGTCCTTCATTCCTACCAGCCCACCTTGTCCTGCAAATGAGGGGGAGTCAGGCAGTGATCAAAATTCACAGGTGAAAAGTTACATTTCCAGCCTGATTTTTAAAAACTCTTTGATGGCCCCATTTTCCTCAGCTTCTTCTTGGGAACTGCCCCAATTCTAATCTAGCTTCTCTTGGCCAATGTGTGATTAAGTCCCTTTCCATCTTTTCTCAGCCCAAAGTGGGGTTTTTCAAAAGAAAGTTGTTGGATCTTTATCTCACCATTTAAGGGATTTCCAATTTCATTGGTTTATATGCTCTCTACTAGGGGTTCTTAGCCATGTGTGTTTCATTGGCCATAGAATAAAACCTGTTGACCCCTTCTCAGAAGAATGTATGTTTTTGCTTACATTCTTATTTATTTGCTTACTTGCTTACATTCATCACTGAAAGAAATGTTAGGGGTCTCAGTGGATTGGTCCTGAGATTCAACCAGACCATAGACACTTTTAGCTGTGTGGTCCTGGACAAGTCACTTAGCCCCCATTACCTAGCCCTTACTACTCTTCTGCTTTGGGACCAATATACAGTATTGAGTCTAAGATTTGTAATAATTAAAATAATATTTCTACCCAGATATATATTTTATAAAGTTTATTGGAAGGGCAGACAACATTCCTATAAATAACCTGACTGCGTGGTGTCTAGCCTGCCAGTCTCTTCCTCATTCTTCCCTCACCTGCCTGCTCTGTTCCCTTCTTGGTTCTCCTGATTCCTCCGAGGTTCTCTCGATTTTGCCCCAAACCTTAACTTTTATGGATGTATAGAACAAACACTGATACAACCCTGGAGCAACTGTGGTATGTCAGGAATGTTTGATAGACAGGTAAAGTTACTCAGGAGGGGGAGCTTCATTGACACAGATGGAAGGTAAGGGTTTAAAAAAAGAAAGAAATGCTAGATTTCAATGAGAGGTTTGTGAAAAATAAAACTGTGATTTCCCCTTCTCCCATCCCCCATTCCAATTTCACGGGTACTCAGAGCTATAAAAATCATACCAAACCAGATCAAATTCTAGAGATCCAGGAACCTCAGGTTAAGAACCTCTGACTTAGACCAACAGATTATAACCCTTCTCCACTTTACAAATGGTTTCACAGAGTCCATAGGATTAAATTGTTGGAGGGAACCTTGGCGGTCATCTAGTCCAATCCCCTAAATTTACATATGAAGAAACTAAGGCCCAGAAAAGTTAAATGTCTTTTCTAAGGGACACATAGGGAGTAAGCAGTGAGATGTGTCATTGATCAAGACCTATTTCCATAGTATTGATAATTGCACTAGGGTGATCATTTAGAGTCTACATTCCCAATGATATCCCCATCGACCCATGTGATCAAGCAATTGTTTTTCTTCTGTGTTTCTGCTCCCACAGTTCTTGCTCTGGATGTGGATAGAGTTCTTTCTCATAAGTCCCTCAGAATTGTTCTGGATCATTGTATTCTTTCTAGAATGTATTAGTTTAAAAAAATGCCATATTTATTAATTTCTTAAAAAGCTCTGTAACTATTTTTCAAATCTTTCCCCTCATTCTTTTGTTATGACAATCCTAGAAATGTCCTCACATTCCCTGCAGTAGAGCAGCTTCTAAGATAAGGCTAATTAAGATAGAGAATATAAGCTCCATCCTGTCTGGTAAACAAAAACTACTTTTGGCCAAATATGTCTGGAGGTGTCCTTGATATCTCCCACTGGGACAGATAGGGGGAAGTCAGTCTTAACCTAAGACCTTACTTGATTTCATCTAGATCAGCAAGGACATTGGAATGCTATGATTAGGCATGTGACTTTCTCCATCAACATGAGGGGATCAAGGAGGTCCTGGAAATTATTAGCCCACCTCCTCATTAGGTATCCCCAATTAGAGATGTCCTGGGCTGTCTAGGGGAGGGCTGAATAATGAGCTTCCAAAATTGTATTTAATGACTCAAGATGCTGAATGAATTTGTCTTTGATCACCAAGAAAGATCATAGACTAATGAATTTATTAGTGATTGTTAGCCTAATTATTTTTCTTACCCAGAACCCCTCTCAGGAATTTTACTTGTAACAGTAGTGTAGCTGAGATTCAAACCTATTTGCTCTAACACCAACTCCAATAGTCTCTCCACAGTACCACATTCCTCTTGTAATGGCTTAAACAATTTATTGCTTGGTTACCAGCCTTCTGGTGATAAGCCTGTCTGAATTTAACTAGGCTGGTTCCTTAGACTGACCTTTACTAAGCAGAATGCCCCATTCTCCTATGAATAGCACAATCTGCCTCAGATTTACTGACAGCTATTCTAAACTGGTTTGTTTAACCCCAACTTTTGATACATCATATGCTTCTATTATTTTTTGCCTCCTTACCATCCTCTTCAGTGAAAGAGGTCTCTCTCCTTCCTTCCCTCCCTTTTCCTCTTTACTTCATGGTTTGATTTTCCAGGTATCTCAGCAGAGTCTGTGGACATCAATCCAGTTTGCCATTTTTTCTGGATGCCTTATTGCAGACCCAGATTTTCTTTCCCTTGCTCCACTCTAGAGTCAAAATCAGACCTGGGGAAGAAGAAGATGAACTTTGCCCCACAAGCTATGCCCTTTCCTCTCAAAGCTGGCTGCTGCAGACAATTCAGACCTTAGCTTCTAACAAGAAAACAACCAGACCTACACTGCCTTTCTCCCACCAAAAAACTGTTCTGTTTCCCTAACCACTTATCTAATGTGGAAAGAATTTCTTCTTCCTTGGCCCTCACCCTTCTATAGAGGGTATCCTTTAGATATTTTAGATATATTAGATATATATTCTTTTCTAGGGGCACATTTCAAAAAAATTCTAATTTTCACAGAAATCTCACAGCAAAATTTTAAGGGGTAAAACCTCAGTAGATCAATTAAAATATCAATAGGGTTTCATAGCAACTAACACTCCTAAGTATTCTGCTTTCAAATTCATAGCCCCCTTCACCTTATCAGCTAGACTTTTGAAATGAACTGGCCCTGAGAGAGGAATAAATTAAGATATGAAAATAATTCTCATAATAAATATCCCATCTGGACTAGATTCTTATGAGCCCTATGCAAGGAATGAGCTTCTGCTGCAAAACCATTCCTTTCAGCTATCCATCTCCCAACATTCCAGAAGTATAGAGGCGAGGATTTCTGGTATCAAAAGTTTCAGAATCAACCACCTTACTTAAGAAAGAAGGGATTACTATAGCAATGAATGTCTATAAAAAAGAATCTGGAGGACAGGGTAGGTGGCCTGAGTGGGATAAAGAAATAGGACAGCAGCTCAATGGTTCCATGCTCCCAGCTATTGATGATCCTAGAGTATCACTAGGTCACAGGTTTCCAGAAATGGAACTACTACCACCAGGCTGCTGCATTCACAGAGTCTGACCATTCCTCTAAACAGCTGGGACTCTCTCCTGTTGAGTGGAACAATGGTTTCTAGGTCTGCCACAAGTTTTCATTGCATCCTGCATAGGAATAAAAGGGAAATGACTACTATGCTTCTCTTTCATCTATATCCTGGGGTTGGAAAGGTTGAAGGTCTTTGTGGATCCTCCAGCTGTACTGTAGAACTCACAGGCTCAACTCCTGAAAGCATATGCTACTTCCTAGAATATGACTGAATTCAACCACGAGTGGCTCACAGGAAAGATATCTATGGATCATCAAAGGTAAAGTCTGCTGAACCCTGGAGGTGGAATCCTCTGGGTTCCTACTCAAACCAGGTGAGTTTCTCTCTGACTTGGCCCTACTTTGCCCCATTTTTGGATGGTTTTAGGGTCTAGCCCCAAATTCTCTAGTCTAGACTGTCCAAGGTTTCAGAATTCTTAGTAATAGACTTTCCTGTAATTTTCCATATCTTCTGTCCCTGGACTACAACTCCCAATTTCCTCCACAAAAAATATTTCTGACTCATCTTTTTTGTCTCATTGATCAGGAAAATTTGGTAATGCTTCCTATATTTATAGTGATATAGCTAGCCCTAATCTCACTTCCAAGAGTGCCACATTACCAAATATTTTTTTTTGTACATCATAAACTGGATTTTCCATAGGCATCTCAAACTCAACATATCCAAAGCAGAACTCTCTAACTTTTACTCTATTTATTTCTTCCTGGTCAATGAGACCTGAAACCTCAATATTCTCTTAGCTCCCTACTCTCATGTACCCCACACATATACTCAGCTGTCAAATCTTGTGATTACTTTTTAAATTTTTTAATTTTTTAAAGAAAAATTCACCTTTTCTTTCTTCCACCTATTTGAGAAAAAATAAAAATAAAACTTCTGTTATAAACACAAATTGTAAAGCAAAATAAACTCTCACATTGGTCATGTCATTGTACTCTGAATCCTTAACTTTTCCATTAGGAGATGGGTAGCATGTTTTATCTTCTGAGATCCTGGTTGGCCACTACATTGACCAGACTTTCTAAGTCTTTCAATACTATTACAATACTAATTCAATACTTTAGAATACAATTGCCTTGATAAAAAATTGTTCTTATTCTTCTCACTTCCCTTTGTTCATATAAATTTTCTCAAGTTTCTCTGAATCCATTCCCCTCATCATTTCTTACAACACAATAGCACCCCATCACATTTATTTACCACAACTTGTTAAGTCATTCTCTAGTTTTTGGAGGACCCACTCAGTTTCCAAATCTTTTCTGCCAAAAGAATTGCTATAAATATTTTTATAAATCCTTAGGTTTGTTATACTTAGGACTAATTCCTCTCTTAATCTACCATTCTATCCTACTCTGCTTCTCCCTTCCCCTCCTGTTTCCCGATTTAGTGAAATGTATTTTTGTTATATATTCTTCTGTCCACTGACCAGTTCAGACAAGAATGAAGTTCAAGTATCAGCTGTTCCTCAAACTCTTCCCCTTTATGGGCTTCTATTTGGATATACTGATCATGTAATATAACTTTTCCCATCCTTCTTCCTCTCTCTAAACCCTCAGTGTATTTCTTTTTCCTTTCCTTTCCTTTCCTTTCCTTTCCTTTCCTTTCCTTTCCTTTCCTTTCCTTTCCTTTCCTTTCCTTTCCTTTCCTTTCCTTTCCTTTCCTTTCCTTTCCTTTCCTTTCCTTTCCTTTCCTTTCCTTTCCTTTCCTTTCCTTTCCTTTCCTTTCCTTTCCTTTCCTTTCCTTTCCTTTCCTTTCCTTTCCTTTCCTTTCCTTTCCTTTCCTTTCCTTTCCTCTTTTCCTATTTTAAGATCAAAAATCATGAAACCACTCTCATTCCTCTTCTAATTATACTCCTATGATCTCTGATGATGATAGGGTTCAGAGAGGTCTCATGTATTATCTTAGATATAATAATAGAAAACTAACAGTTGATCTTTGTTTAGTCCCTTATGATTGTTGGTCTTTTCTTCAAGAATTATTGGAAGGCTTCCATTTCATTTAAGGTCCATGTATTTATTTATTCATTTGTCCTGTAGGATTTACTCAGTTTCAATGGGTAAGTTACATGCTTTGATATATAACCTCTAAACCTATATCTTTTGTCTTCTGAAATATCATCTTTTAAGCTCTCTACTGCTTTATAGTAGTAGCTGCTAAATCTTGTGTGATCCTAACTGGACTCCTCAGTAATTGAATTCTTTCTCGTTCTTTGCAATATTTTCTTTCTTTGACTTGTAAATTCAGAGTTTTTCCTACAATGTTCCCAAAGTCTTTATTTTGGGATTTCTTTCAGGGGGTAGCTAATACAGTCTTTATATTTCTAGTTTGTCCCATTTTCTAAAAGATATCGGCAATTTCTTTTGTAATTTCTTGAAAATCTTGGATTAAATTTTTTTTTTGTTTATGGTTTCAAGTAGCTCATAATTCCTAAATTATCTCTCTTTAGTCTATTTCCCAAGTGCGTTGTTTTTGCTATGACATTTTCTTCTATTTTCTGTAGCCTTTTGACTTTATTTATGTATTTATTTTCTTTCAAAAGCTTGTTTGAGCCACACTGTTAATTCCCTTTCCAATTCTTTCTTCTATAGCTCTCACTTCTTTTCCAATTTTCCCTTTAATGCTTTCTTTTAATTGATAAAAATAGCAGGTCTTGTTTCTATTTTCTTGGGGATATTGAATGTTGTGTCATTCTATGGTCTTAGGACAGCTCAGGCTGGAGGGTCTACTAACTTTCAGTGCTCACAAAATAGTCTGATCCAAGGCAAAGTCTGATTTCTGTCCTCTATGTCTGAGCTAAGCAGTGCAAGTGGATAAAGCACAGGACCTGGAGTCAGGAAGGCCTGAATTCAAGCTGGTCTCAGATGCTTCTTAGCTGTATGACCCTGAGCAAGTCACTTAACCTCTGTTTGCCTCATTTTTCTCATCTATAAAGGGATATTAATAATAGCACTTATAATATGGTCATTAAAGTTTTACAATATCAATTCACTATAAGCCCTTATAATAAAAGTCATTCTATTGACAGTAAAGATGGTCTCTTTCTCTTACAGAGGACATTCCATTTGTTTTCAGTAATAAAAATAAGTATTTATGGAATTGATGATAACATTAGTTCACATTTCCATGGTGTTTTCTGGTTTATTAAAAACAAACAAATCAAAGAAAGCATCTTTCTTCATAAGAGAACCTAGGAAGTAGGTAGTACAAATTTTAGTATCCTTGTTTTGCAGATCCAAGAACTGAGGCTTATAGAAGTTAACTTTCTTTCCTAAGGACACACGACTGGCAAATAGGCTATGGGATATCTTGAGATGAAAAGGTAGGAGTTCTCTTGCTAGAGATATAGGACTGGTATGACATATTGATAGGGGCAGTTAGGTGGCCCAGTGGATAGAATGCTGGGCCCTGAGTTAGGAAGACTCATTTTCCTAAATTCAAATCTGGATCCAGATAATAGCTGAGTGATATCCTGGGAAAGACACTTAACCCTAATTGTCTCAGTTTTCCTCATTTATAAAATGAACTAAAGAAAGAAATGGCAAATCTTTCCAGCCTTTCCAAGGAAATCCCAGATAAGCTTAGGAAGAATTGTAGGTGACTGAAAAAACATCTGAACAACAAACAATAATAGCATGTTGATATAGTCACAGGGCAAGGGAATAAACCAAATGTCCTGATAGATCTCATCATTGTTTCTGAGAATTTCTTATCTGTATTTCTTTCCTCCCTTCCCATCTTTTTCCTTAAGTTATATATATTTAAATTAATGAGCATTTACCCTCTTTCCTTTCTACACCCCTTCACCTTATTTCCCTTAGAATAAAAGAAAAACAAAACTCCTGGAAAATTAGAATAGTAAAGCACAACAAATTTCCATATTGGCCGTATAGAAAATTCCTGTCTCTCTCTGCATATTACATTCATCCCCTCTCTGCTGGGAGGTGAGCAACATTTTGGATTATGAGTCCTCAGGAATCATGGTTGATTATTGTCTTGGTCAGAATTTTCAGAAATTTTTTCCATCTTTCATCAACTTGCTTTCCTTCCAGGATAATCCTTACATTCTTTGTTAAGTTTCTTTTTTTTTAATTAATTTTTAAGTTTTTTTCTAGTTTACATGTTGATGCAATTTTTAATAATCATTTTTTGACATATTGTAATCTGCGTTCTCTCTGTCCCTTATATTCCTTCCTCTTCCCCAAGATAGCAGGTATAATGACATAGGTTGTACATGTGCATATGCAATAAATATTTTTATATTCATCATGTTATGAAAGAAGACATTTATCACTTATACTAGAGAAAAATTCATGGAGGAAATAAAGTGAACAATGATATGCTTCAATCTGGATTCAGATTCTGTCAGTTCTTTCTATGGCAATGGAGAACCTTTTTATCATGAGTCTCTTGAAGCTGTCCTGGATTCTTGCATTGTTGATAATAAGAGTTAAGTAATTCACAGCTGAATATCATACACTAGTGTTGTTACTGTGTACAACGTTCTCTTGGTTCTGCTCACTTCACTTTGCATCACTTCATAGAAGTCTTTCAAGGTTGGGTTTTTTTGGTGATTGTATTGTTTGTTATGTCTTATGGCATAATATTATTATAATAGTATTCCATTATAATCATATACCACAATTTGGTTAGTTAGATCCAACTGATGGACTTCGCTTCAGTTTCCAATTCTTTGCCATTATTTTTGTATAAGTAGATCCTTTCCCCCTATCTTTGATCTCTTTGGGTTAAAGGTCTACTAATGGTATTGCTGGGTCAGAAGGTCTTGCTAAGTTTTCTATAAATTTGTTTTTATCCTTTCATTGCTCCTGGGTTTGTTTGTGTATGTGTGTGTGTGTGTGTGTGATGACTTTGATCATGTACTAATAAATACTAAGACTAATATAAAAGACACTTTTTGCTAACTTGAGGGCAGAAGGCGGTGTGTTGTCATAGAAAGAATACTCAATTTTAAACCAGAAGTCTTGCCTTGGGCTTGAATCCCAGTGCTACTTCTTACTACCTATTTGACCATGGACAATTAATTCACGTTATCTCTTTGGGCATCATGTTTCTCAACTATAAACTATAAAAAGCAGTAGTTCTATTAGATGATTCCTAATGCCTCTTTGAAATCTAAAACTAGCATTTCAAGAAGATCAAGGGAGTCATAAAGGTTCTGCTTGAGTAGATGGATTGAAGGTAACTGTAAGCAGAATGATCCACATAAACTTCAAACAATGATAAAGATGCTTGCTTGGGATGATTGGGATAAAGATAACTGCTTAACTCCTTTGTTGCTTTTTTTTTCTGCCAAAGAGATTTCCAGTTTGGAAAGTATGTGGCAAATATTAAGTTAGTGGTCATTTGAAAGTAAAGGTATGCAAGGAGATAAGAAAGCAACCAGTTCTCTCCTCTGTATGAGTTGAAGTTATTAGATCTGGATAAACTATAACCCAGAGTCTTGGAAGAACTTGCACATATAATTATTGGGCCAAGATCAATAATCTTGGAAAATCTGTGGTGAATGGAAGAGGTACACCAGGATTATGGTAGATAAATGCTGTTCCAATTTTTAGAAAGTGGAAGATGTTGAATTCTTCCTATTGTAAATTGAATGGAATCAATTATAAGCACTTAGTGAGGGAAGCAGTGTCCACTGAAAATCAATATGACTTCTTCATGAATGAGCCACTAAATTCATTTCCAGAGTTTATAAACTAGTAAGTCAGGAGAATGTCCTGTAGGTGAAATTTGGATTTCATCAAGACATCAGACAAGATCTCTTAAAATATCCTTGTGGACACAATAGAGAAATTTGAGTGGCTGAAGAACTGATTGAATGACTGAACCCTAGGAATACTGATTAGTAGAGAAATTGTCAATAGATACCAATTAGAGAGTGTCTGAGCAGTCCAGGACTCCACTCCAGATTGAGTAAGGTCTTGCACTTTTGCTTAACATTTTCTATTAGTGACTTGGGTAAACATATAGATGGTACATTTATCAACTTTGAAAGGGACAGAAAGGACTCAAAGCTGGGACACAGGTTACCAGAGTGGTGAGACAACTGGAAAATTGATGTACAAAATCAATAATATCTAACCTGAAAAAGAGAAGATTTAGATGGGATAGTGTAATTGTATTAAGTATAGGGGTAGAATTGATATACTAAGATCAATGGTATAGAAGTTACTTGATGACAGATCTCTTTTTGATGAAAGGAAAACTTCCTATCAGTGACATCTATCAAGAAGTAGGATTGGTTGTTTCAGAAAGCAATGGATTCCCCCCTGAGAAGTCTTCAAAAAGAGGCTGGATGTCCATTTGTCAGGGATTTTGTGAAATGGATGGCATGGACTTGGCAGCTCCTGAGTTTTCCACCAGTGCTAAGAGCCTGTACTTCCATGGTCACACAGTGATTCCACCACTCTAAAAAAGTGTCACCTATCGCTTCCTGAAATGAGATTGCAGTTATTGTGAGTCGCCATATTTTCCATTGAAGCTGAATGTGATTTCACTGAAACATACAAGTGAAGGAATAGTTGGAAGCTCATACTTAGGAACACATATATATTTCTACTCTATAGGTTTTACTAAATATATGTGTTACTATATATATGTCACCATATATACTGTATAACCAACCAATAAATTCATTTACACACATATGTTGGTTACTTTAAAATTCCCAGATATCTCCCTCTCTGCCTTCCTCTCCTCCCCACACTGGAGAAGGCATCATTTGACCCCCCAATACACATATAACTATATATCCCATGTTTCTATTGACCAATTCTTTCTCTAGAGGTATACATTTTCAAGTTATTCTTTAAATATTAATTATGTAGCTATATGTAATATTCTCTTGGTCTTACTCATTTTGCTTTTCATAATTTCATGTAGGTCATTCTATTTTTTAAAATTAACCTGCTCATCATTTCAAAGTTACTCTACATTATAGGGCATATTTTCTATTTCACTAGATTTTCTGCTCCCTAAGGACAGGAATGATGCCTAAATTACCTTCTTGACTCTCTTAATGTCTGGTACAGGCTTATGTACCTTGTTTAGGCTGTTTCTAGTCTTGCTAGAAGAAGGGAAAACCCCAGCGTTCACCAGTTTACTTGCTGGGTTTGCGGCATCCCCAAACTACTTAGGGTACCAAGGTTCCTGGGATCTTTTGACTTTGTTCTGATAATGCTTGTAAGATGGAAATTCACAAAATAAGGACACAATTTTGCTCTAGTAATTTAACGTACTTTATATATCCATCCGTGAAGCCATACATATAAATATGCATGTCTTTATGAACACACCCATATATGTACACCTATTTACATACTTTTGCAGCCTCTTTGCCATGCCCCTCTCTGACCTCCCCCTGCCCCATCTGAAGCAGGACTCTCCATCTCCCCAACCCTACCCTCTTGGATATGTGGATTTTTTTGCCTTATCTTCTTGCTCCATTCCACTTCGAGAAGTTTCCTCAGCAGAAGCAGCTCTTGTTTCCCATTAACATGTAAGGAACGATAAGAAGCAAAGTCAAGGGCCAATCTCCAAAGGGCCTGACTAGTACTGCTAGGTGGGGCAGAGGATAAAGCACCAGTCTTGGAAGTTAGGAAGATGAGCCTTCTTGAGTTCTGAGTCCAAATTTAGCCTCAGACCCTTCCTAGCTGTGCCACCCTGGGCAAGTCACTTAACTTTGTTGGCCTCAATTTCCTCATCTGTAAAATGAACTGGAGAAGGAAATGGAAAACCATTCTAGTATTTCTGTGAAGAAAAGCCCCACGTGGGCTCAGGAAGAGTTGGACATGTCTGAAAATGACTGAACAACAACAACAACAAGATCAAATATAAGGCTAAGCTCAGACCAAATACTCATCCTCCCTTATGGTGTGATTATACATGTACTAGGAAATGGTGCATGAAATACAGCGTTGTCCCTCCAAAGCTCTTTTGCTGGTTCGTCTTAGTGCCTGTAATTCCATTATTACAGCTTTATTTATTTGGGTCTGGCAGAAATTTTGGTCTCCTAAGAGCTCCAAATCGCCTGCCTTTTAAGAGCACTTTCTAAGTAGCTTAGGGCAAAGCTCCAGGGGGAATTGGACTCCGGATTAAGTTCTTTGGATCAGGCCCTTAGAAGGGAGATATATGCTAGCCTAAAAGGAGGAAGAGCCAATACAAACTTTCCTGACTGTCATCCTAGGCAGAGATCAACAGCCCCACTTCTCACGCTCACTGCTTCTGTGACGGTGACCTTGGGCACACGATTTCGATTTTCTCAGCCTCTTCTTTATCTACACATGGAGAGGGTTGAGCTCGACGGCCTCTGCGGTTCCTCTCAGCTTTAGTGCTCTGATCCTAAACTAAGTCCTTCAAGCTCCTCTTGTCTCCGCTTTCTTTCCGAGTCTCGCTTGCCTAATCTGCTCAAATGCCCGCCTTTCCATGTTAACCCTTGCCTGGGCTCATCCACGTGGATGGCAGGCTGGTCGTTGCCCCCCAGCTATTCTCACCTTAGCCAGAGAGAAAAGATCAAACTAGAAAGCTGCTAAGTGGGAAAGTTCCTGGAAGCACTCTGGGTTCAATGAATGTCCAGCACAAGACCGGGCACGGGAGCTGCGGTGACCGCCAGGGAGGGATGGGGTGGAATTTGGCTAAGCAGAAAGGAAGAAGGAAAGCATTCCACATCAGAGTGAGCACACGTGCGTGAGTGTGTGTGTGTGCGGGCGCCCAAACCCACCCCGGCAGATTTGAACTCAGAGAGCCAGACAATATCAATGAGACTCAAGTTTCAGAATGAACATTTTTTCCCCAGAAGGAAATGATTTTGTTTTCTTTAATTCCTACAATGGTGCCTCTGACATTGAGCCCCAGGGCACGGAGCGCTTTAGAGTTGAAAAATTTCCAAATTGTTTAAAATGACTTTAGAGTCTGGAAAACCCGCGGAAGAAGAAGAGGCCCTTGAATTTGAATGAGTGAACCTCCGAGGACAAAGTTGGCGCAGTGCCTGGGAAGTCAACTGCCCCCGGAGCCCCTCAGAATAAGTCGGCCCGTTACCGGAAAGTCCAGATTGCTAACACAACTACAATGGAAGATGGGAGCAAGAGGAGCCACTCTTCACTTTGCAAAAGGATCCACTTCAGGATTTCTTTCAGGAGCCGTTTTCATTTTGTTGAAAATTCCATTTACGTAGCACTTTCAGAATGCTCCTGGGGTGTAATGCTAGTTTAAAACCCAATTCCATCTCAGTGAGATCAGGCCCCTAAAAGACCGTGCCAAGATCTGGATTTCCTTCTGTTGATAGGAGGGCAGAGAACCATGGCAGGAGATTCGCTAGGCAGAATCTTAGCCCTGCTCTGCCTTTCTTTCTTTCTAATTATGCATCCTTGGGTAAGTTTCTTATCTCTCAACCTCATTCTCCTCAGCTATAAAACACCTCCCAGGGTTATCATGGCGCTCTTAGGGTCACAGCTGGGTGACACAGTGAATAAAGTACCCAGCTTGGAGTCAGGAGGGACCAAGTTCAAATCCAGCCTTGGACACTCACTAGCAGTGTGACCCTGGGTAAGTTACTTAACCTTGTTTGCCTCAGTTTCCTCAGCTGTCAAATGAGCTGGAGAAGGAAATGGCAAACCACTCTAGCATCTTTGCCAAGAAAACCCTAGATGGGATCATGAAGAGTGGGACATGACTGATAAATGACTGAACAAAGGGTCACAGAATCATATGTCTAGAACTGGTCAGGGCCTCAGAGACTATTTGTCTTTGTAGATGGGGGCATTTAAGTGACTTGCTCAAGGTCCCACAGATAGTAAGCATTAGAGGTGAGATTTGAATCCAGATGCAGAATTAGTTCTCTTTCCATGATGAGATAATGTATGGAAGGTACTTTGCAATGGTATATGGTATAGTGGTATGCTGGTATGGTATGGTATAGTGTTCCTAAAGTCTTGGAGCAGTTTTAAGCTGTAATAGTTACTGCTTAGTATCCTAGTAGCCCATTTTAACTGTGATTACTTGCACACATGTGAAAGAACCTTCATCTGTTGCATCACCATCTTTGTTTTAACAATTTCATGCTTTCTAGCCTGTGTGCACACATGCATCATTGCCACATCAAGTCACCGTTCTTCCCATCCCCAAGATAGCATGCATTATTCCTCTCTGCTCCTGCCAATCCCCAACACGTACCATATTCATACACTGTTTTGCTCCTCTCATTCATCCATTTCCCCAATCCATTTGTGAGTCAGTCTTGAACAATGTGCTCGAATCCAATTTCAGGGAGCCACACAAATTAATTTTCTCTTCCTTGGCACTAGGGCCCCTTGAATTTACCATGCCAATGTATGCAATCACTATGAAAATTAAATATCATCTCCTCCACCCCCTTGCAGGTTAATAGAACTGTATTTGGCAGAGTTCCCTTCCTTAAGGCACTGGCAAAGAAAAGTCATAGAAGTAAATCATTTTCTTCCACTGCTGTAAACTCTCTCAAGTTCTTTTTATTTTACTTTACACACATGCACACACACATACACAAACACATATATGTAAATAGTCAATGTATATACATTTATTATTAATTATATATATATATATATACACATATATAGTGGGAAAACTAGCACCTATCCCAGGGAGAATGAATAGGTGTTTGAGGGGTAAAGGATAGGATAAGAAAACATCCAAGAATCTCTCTGACATCTCTGTGTCTACATGTGTGTAGTTATCTATTATTTTGGAAGCCCTGAAGGTCCCAGTATCAAAGGCAGCAACCAGAGTGTCCTTAGCATACTGAACAGGATCATTCATTTATCCATGGTAAGAGCTCACATCCCAATTTATTACATTCTAATAATATATTATTTATTATACATAACATAAAATATACTGAATTAATTATATATCTTATATGAAATGTAATATACAATAGCCTTCATATTTATTAAATAACTGAGCAGTTATAACTTAGCCAGCAGGTCCAAATCATATTGTAATTGACTTTTTTTTTTTGGAAGTAAAAGGATTCAAGGAAAACTTGTTAAATTTATATCTCTGTTGAACAACCCTTCAACAACCCTTTTTCCCATGGGCAGACCAGGTCCTCAGAGGGCAGCTAATTATGATTTCTCCAAGTGGTTCTAGGGGAAACCCTGAGGTGCTAGAATTTCTAGGACTGTTGTTCCTGGGACCCCATCAGTGTGGAACCCTCCAGCCAGTAGACATCAATTGCTTTTACAAAAGGGATTGAGAATGTGTAGCAAAGTGATTGACACAAAACAATCTTTTTGAATCTGGGGCACACTCCCTCCTTGTACACATAATCCCTGGGAAGAGAGGGTTTAGGTTTAAAGCAAATGATGGTAAGGCATATAGGTGTATAGAACATACGTAGTCCAAGAGTACCTCCCAACTCTCAGCCCTGGAAGTCCTTTTCTCTCTTCATAAAATCTTCATGAAGTTCCTCTTAGGTGCCTTAAGAGAATCTATCCCTGGTCCTTTTTTCCATTTTGAATGGTCTCTCTTGGATACCGCCACCATCTTCAGGTCTCTTCTTTAATGTGGCTGCTTCCACTTCCCATGCCTGCCCCAGTGAGATTCCTACCATTGCCATTTATCTCCTTCTATTGGAGGGACCTTTGGGACCCCTGAATCTCCTGACCTCACAAGGACTTGCAGCTAAAACCTCCTATATATGAGTTCCTTTAGAGCTGGGACTGTCCCTTCTTATCTATTTGCATCCCCAGTGTTTTGCACATGGTAGGCACTTATAAATACTTTTTCATTCATCTATCCATTCATTCATAGAAGATAGATATTTTTGTTTGAACAATACTTAGAATGAACCTTAGGAATTATTTAATACCACCTGATGCTCAGTCTTCTCTTTTGTAAAATGGGAATCTAGAAGTAGATAGAGAGATAACCTCATGGTCCAAAAGATGAGTCCAATCCTACCTTGCACATAGACTGGCTGTGACACTGGACAAGTCACTTAATTTTGAAATGTCCCAGGGAAACTTTCTAAGACATAAACGGAAGAATCGGTATAGATCTACTTGGCTAGAGAGAGGTGCCTGACTAGGAATTCCCTAAACAGTGAAAAAAAAAAGAATAGCTATACTTTTCTTCTATTATTGTCATGAAGTCCAAATGCTGTTGTGCAGGTAGGTGGTGCAGTGGATAGAGCATTGAACTTGGAATCAGGAAGACTCATTTTCATGAATTCAAATCCGACTTCAGATATTTGCTAGTTATATGACCCTGGGCAAGTCATTTTACCTTCTTTGCCTCAGTTTCCTCA
The DNA here is from genome assembly GCF_027887165.1 of Monodelphis domestica. Classification (NCBI taxonomy): domain Eukaryota; kingdom Metazoa; phylum Chordata; class Mammalia; order Didelphimorphia; family Didelphidae; genus Monodelphis; species Monodelphis domestica. The sequence continues at coordinate 418,618,557 of NC_077229.1, read as the reverse complement.
TTTGTCAAATGAGCTGGAGAAGGAAGTGGCAAACCACTCCAGGATCTTTGCCAAGAAAAACTTCAAATGTGGTTGTGGAGAATCAGGCACAATTGAAGAATGAATCAAATGCTTTGTTGGGTCAGATAGAACTTTAAAGACTATAAGGACCTAGACAAGCAGAAGGGATTTTGATTGCTGCTATTATTTATTAGAAGGCCATTTAACCTCCTCCCTCTAGAGGCACTGCTGCCAGTGGTCTTCACAGCCTGAGGGGTTTGACTGAAAGGGACAAAGTGCACCCTACTTCAAACCCCATTGATTGCCTTGAAAGTGGGGAAGTAGGATTGGATTCTGCAGAAGCCCTGGTTTTCTCGAATTCTTTTTCTTGGCCTGGTTCCTCTTTGGGGCTTTCTTGGGGAGGAGACAGAGGAGTTTAGGGGAGGGGAAAATTAAAGATTACCGAATCTTAGGTTAGATAATCCTGAGTTTGAGTGCCTGCTACTTGTTAGCTTTGTGAACCTGGGATGATCAGTTAATTTTTCCTAGCTTCAGCATCCTTAGCTGTAAAATGGAATTAAAGAAAGCATTTCTAAATTCTCTTATGTGTCCAATAGCTGACATTTATTTAATACTCAGGGCAGCTATGTGGTGCAGTGGATAGAACTCTGGTCCTGGAGTCAGGAAGATGAGACTTCCTGAGTTCAAATCTGACCTTAGATATTTACTATCTGTGCCATCCTGGGCAAATCACTTAACCCTGTTGGACTCAGTTTCCTCATCTGTCAAATGAGCTGGAGAAGGAAATGGCAAACCACTCCAGTATCTTGGACAAGAAAACCCCAAATGGGGTTAATGGGGACATGACTGACAACAAAATATAGCATTGGCTATGTGCCAGGCACTCTGATAAGTGCTTTAAAATTATTATCTTGTTTGATCTTCCAAACATTCCTGGAAAGTAGGTCCTTTTATTATTTCTATTTTACACACGAAAAAACCAAGGCTAACAGTATCACAAGCTAAAGGGTGTCTGAGGTCAGATTTGGCCTCTGGAATCTTCCTGATCCCAGGCCCAGTGCTCTATCTACTATGTCACCTATGAGTTTGCTTTATCCTTCTTTATATATGTAACTTATTGTTTAGTGGCTCCATTTTGTTTCCCATGTTAAATTCAAAAGCTTCTGTTGGTCCTTTACAATCTGGTATCATCTTTCCCTTTCCTCTCACATTGCTCTTCTTCACATACTTTATATTACTACTAAATGAGTCTCCTCTGCCCTCTAACATATCCTCCTTTGCCTCCCTAGTGCCTGTTCTGGGGGCTATTGGTCACTACCCCAAATTCTACTCATTCCATCTTCTGAGTTTCTTCCTATCCCTTCAAGATGCAACTTAAGAGTTATCTTCCTGTTGCCTTTCCCCTCAGACTTAACAGAAGACTCTGTACTACTCGAATCCCTTGTCTCCTTAATATGATATATTATAACTCTTTGTCTCTGAAGAAGTCTGTTGTTAAATGTTTAACAACTGACTGAAAAGCACAACATATTTAAAAAACTTAACCTGTTATCAATAGCTTTTCCAATTCTTTCTTTAAGTCTAGATAATCAATAAAATAAACCAAACCCTTCTTTGTGGCAATTACCAGTTTTAAAAATCGACTCCAGCCCGTACCTGCATGTTTTTTTAGGACTTAAATCGCAGAGCCAGTGTTGAAATTGTGTATTCCAAGCCTAGCTCCTGCTCTACACCCATGGGGGCGGAGCACATATTTATTGAGTTAAATGGACTATCAATACAATAAAATCCAAATTTGAAATGTTCCCCACGAGAAGGTTTCAGATGGAAAATTTCAGTTTGGAGGCTGTAAGATGATTCAAAGATGCCATGGAGGAAAAATCAAGCCCTGGATGTGTCGCTCTGCTCCTACGCCTGCGAGCTGTGGGTTTGGGGGCGTGTCCTTACTTCTCCCTAGTCCTCCGTCTTCTCATCCCAAGGGATTGGACTAGAGCTATCAGCCTGATTCCAGTCTTATTAAATTCATTTTATGAATTCATTAAATTAATTAATAAGACTAAATAGACTCAATATATAAAGTGTGAAAGGAGAGTCTAACTCTTAGGTGGGGTCCTTTTCCAGCTCTGCCGGACTGCAGTGGTTAAATGAGACTGTCAAGCCAGCTTTGACCAGCAGGGGTCAGTCTTAACTCACGCTTGAAAAACCGGACCTAAAGCTTCCTTTCTGTCTAGAAAATCTCTGGCAACAATCCCACTGCCTTGGTGATGCCTCCTCCTTCTAGGACCATCTCTCAGTGAAATAGTAAAAGAGGCGGTTTGTCTTTGCGGTTCCTGATGCGGTTGCCTGATCGATACCTCCCCTCTCTCCCAAGCAACCCTGCAGGAGTCTTACACTTCCCCCTCCAATCCTGAAGACCTCATTTCTTCAGGTTATCACGTCTGCTGGTAATCTTGTGCCCATTAAAAGTGCTTAATGCTTTCCCTGCCCAGGAAAGAATGTCCTGGTGATGGACCTGGGATTTTGGTGATCTAGGTGGTTCCCAGATGAGGGCACTCCCTGGACTGATGCAAGTAGGTGCCTTTCCCCCTCACTTGAGGTTGCCTGGAACACCAACAGGTTCAGTGACTTGCCCAGGATCACACAGTATGTGTCAGAGGTAAGTGTTGAACTCGGGTCTTGGCTTTGAGTTCAGCTCTTTATCCACTGCCTAGTGGTATTAAACATGCTGTCTAAGTCCCATTACAATAACAAAACTCTGAACCTGCAGCTTGAACCAGGGTAAAACTTTATTGAAGGGGAAACTAGGTAGTGCTGTGGATAGAGTGCTGAGTTGAGAGGCTGGATTAAAAACTGATCGCAATCAAGTGATAACACATGTATAACCCAGTGGAATTGCTTGTCAGCTCTGGGAGGGGGGAGGGCAGAGGGGAGGGAGAGAAAATGAATCATGTAATCATGGAAAAATATTTTTTAATTTGTATAAATTTATAAATTTAATAAATTTATTTCTTGATTGATTTATAATATTTTTCCAACAATGCACAGGTTATCTAGGGAAGGAAGGTAGCCTTCTTTCCCTCATAGTCCTCCCATTTGACCAGATTAGTTTTTTCCATTAAACTCACCCCCCAGAATTCCGGTATTTCACTTGAAAATGCCCTGCTAGTGGTAGTATTCTCTCCAAAATGTTAAATATGAAATCACATTTATCCTTCAAAAGTGAATGATTTCATCAGTGTGGGTCCTGCCTCCAATGTCACAGGTGACAACCCTGGGACGCTTTAGCAGGTGGTCATTGCCTGGTGCTATAACCTCAGATTTCAGTACCCTGTGCCCGAGAGGGGCTACCCTAGAAACCTTTTGGGCTTGGTAGGATCTATCATGTACTGGACTGGTCCACTAGGGTGGTCTCTGTACCACAATGAGGCAGGCACCAGAGAACAATAGAGCAGTTTTGAGTATGAAAATGCACTTCATTTCTTCTCTTGCAGTCCACAATTTTTGGATAAATTCCCTCCCCTGCCCCATTCCTTCAGGTCCCTGCACTAGTCTGATTTCCTCTGACCCCTGGGTATGTAGTGGTCAAGTTAATCTGGGAAGTGCTGTTACCTTGGAAGGGAATTAAATTCGACAAAGATTTTTAAAGCATCTACTATGTGCAGGACATTGATGAAACCAACAAAAAAAGGACTTTACCTGTACACAGATAATAAGTATAAGGTATATATGAAATAATAGAAGGAGGGAGGAAGGAAAAGAGAGAGAGGGAGAGAGAGAGAGAGGGAGAGAGAGGGAGAGGAAAAGGGAGAGAGAGAAAAAAGAGGGAGAGGGAGACAGAGACAGAGAGAGAGAGAGAAGAGAGAGAGAGAGAAAGAGAGAGAGAGTGAGAGAGAGAGAGAGACAGACAGACAGACAGACAGACAGACAAGCAGATAGTAATTACAGGAAACTAGCACCTGAAGTCTTGAGAAAAGTGTTGGGTTCCAAGAGGAGTGGGTGAGGAGGGAATGCATTTCCAGGCCTGTCAGAGGACATGGAACCAGAAGATGAAAAGTTGTGTACAGGGACAGGCTAGCTGACCAGTTTCACTGTGCCAGAGAATGCACAAAGAAAGGCAAGAAAATAAAGGCCCTGTGTGGCAAGCATATGCTCCTTTCTTTGGTCTGGGCAAACTGTCCAAAAGGTTGTAATCTCTCTCTGTCTCTGTCTTACTCTCCTCCTTGCTCTCTCTCTCTGTCTCTCTCTGTCTCTCTGCCTCTCTCTGTCTCTGTCTCTCTGTCTCTCTCCCCCCACCACCCTGCCTCCCTTCCCTCCTTCCCCCACTCTTTCTCCCTCCTGTCTCTGTGTAGGTGTCTGTTTCTTTTTCTCCTCTCCCTCTCCTCCAGTTAGAGGAACAACTGCTTGGGTTAATTGGAGATGGGAAGGTGATAGGTGGCATGAGAAAGAGGCATACTCAGGGTCTGCTTTTCAAAATCTGTTTGTTTAGGGGTAGGGGTGGCAAAGAGATTACTTCCTCCAATTCTGCCCTGTCCTCTACTAATTTCTACACATGTTGTATTACTTCAGTAGACTATTAGCTCCTTGAGGGCTGGGCCTCTTTCATTTTTGTCTTTGTAGCATAGAATTTTAGACCTTCAAAGTGCCTTAGAAATGATCTAGTTAAGGCATTTTATTTTATAGATGAAGAAACTGAAGCCCAGGGTTTTGTACACACTAGTTGTTCAATTAATGCTTGTTCAACTTCACTGATTTTTCTACGGTTTGTTGTCTCAAATCCTCTCTCTATTTCCTACCACTTGTGTAATCTTGGGCAAGACATCTGTCTCTGTAAAAGGAGGAGATTGAGCTAAATGATCTTTTAAATACCTACCAGCTCTAAATCTCTTATTTTGTTTATGATGCTTTGAAAGAGGTGGGGACAGGGCTTCTGAAATGCATTCTCTCCAAATTTTCCCCAAGATTATGAATGACTGACTAATCTGACTCTCTCAGGGAGATTTAAATCTTAAGTCAAAGAGGTGGGAATAGCTGGGTTGCTCAGTGGATTGAGAACCAGACCTAGAGACAGGAGGTCTTGGGTTCAAATGTGGCCTCAGACACTTCCTAGCTGTGTGACCCTGGGCAAGTCACTTAACCCCCATTGCCCTTACTATTCTGCTTTGAAACTGTTACACAGTATTGATTCTAAAATGGCAAGTAAGGGTTTTTTTGTTTGTTTTTTTAAGAGGGAATCTGGATGGAAATGGATGGAGAGGACAATGCTAGGGATGAATGAGAGCTGAAGATTTGTTTTATTCACAGATAGAAAAGGTAATTCCTCAATGTTTCCTCTGAAGAATTACAATTTGAGAGACAGGAGGGATCTTAAAATATTTAGTTTAAGCACCTCATTTTATATATGAAGATACTGAAGCCCCAAGAGATTAAGGGACTTTTCTAAGGTCACACATGGAATAGGATTTAAATTGATTCTAGTCAGTGACAGCAAGTAGCTGCCAGTTGCAGTAAAAATCTGTTTATTGGGACTCTAACAAAGTGACCAACATAATTTAGTGGGTAAGCATTAGGCAGGGAATCAGCAGAACTGGACTCTAGATCCAGCTATGTCCTTGTGTGGTCTTAGATAAGCCACTCGTCTCTATGGGCCTCAGTTACCTTATATGAAAAATCTTTAGCTTTTTTCTAATCTTTTCCAGCTCTAAAATTCTATTAATCAAAAAATGCTAGAAACTGGGATTTTTTTTTCTTGCCCACTCCATTTTGAGAAGAAAGATTCAGATTGATCTAGAAAACAGGACTATAATAGAATTTTGGTTAAAAAATTTTGATTCTAAGTGAATCTTGGGCTCTCTCCTTAGCATCTTCATCTAGAGTCAGAGAATCATAGATTCATAGAATATCAGGGTTGGAAAGGACAACCAAGAATCCCCTTGACAACATACCCAATAGATATGGTCATTTAGCTTTTACTTGGAGAGCTCCAGGGACTGGGGAGTCACTTCTAGATTAGCCCATTCCTCTTTGGGGTAGTTGACTGTTAATTTTTCTTTTGATATCAAACCTAAATTCTCTTCACTAAAGCTTCTGCTTACTGCTCCTAGTTCTACCCTCAGGGGTTAAGCATAATAAGTTTGATAGACTGATTGAATGGCTGGAGTTAAATAGTAGACACGAATGATTTGATATCAACCTAAAAGGAAGACTCTAGTAGTGTCCCAGGAGATTTGTTTTTGGTCTTGAGCTTTAAAAAAATTCTTCTCTCTCTCTCTCTCTCTCTCTCCTTTTCTCTCTCTCTCTCTCTCTCTCTCTCTCTCTCTCTCTCTCTCTCTCTCTCTCTCTCTCTCTCATCCATCTACTTATTTGTTTACCTATTCTTTCATCTATCTATCTGATCATTTGTTTTTTCAAGCATTTTTTAATCTCTACCTCCCATTGCCCCCTCCCCTTGAACAATTAAAAACAACATATAGACCTTTAGAACAAATATGCATAGTCCAGCACAACAGATTTCCAAATTCACCATGTCCAAAAACATATGTCTTATTCTAACTTTTAAGTCCAGCACCTCTAGAGCATGGGGTAGGCAGCCCTCAACTTTCAGTTCTCTGGAATCATCACTTATCATTAATTAATTTAGAAAGGTCAACTTTCTAAAGTTTCCAAAGGTTTTCAAAGTTATTTTTCCTTATAATGTTGCCATTGTAGAAATTGTTTTGCTAATTCTACATGCTTCACTTTGCATTAGTTCAGAGAAGTCTTCTCAGTATCCTCTGAAACTATTTTGTCATATATTGATTATTGTGTTTTGAATATTTGTATCAATTACCTGGATAAGGAGAAAGGAAAAGGGAATAAGCATTTTATATAGTGCCTATTATGTGCCAGGCATCCTTAGAAATATCACATTTAGTCCTCACAACAATCCTGCAAAGTAGGATATAGCAAAGTGCTGTATCCATTTTACAGTTGAGGAAAATGAGGCAGATAGTGACTTGTCCAGAGTCACACAACTGGTGAGTTTCTGAGGACAGATTTGACTTCAGATCTTACTAACTCCAGGCTTAGTGTTCCATCCCCCGTGCCACCTCACTGCCTCAGCTAGATGGTTAAAGGCATAGATACCACATTTCTCTGATTTCCAGATGATACAAATATAGAAGAGATAGTTAATGGACTCAATGACTAACATAGAATGGAAAAAGATCTTGACAGGCATTGGACTTAATCTAATAATGTGAAATTCAACAATAATAAGTATATAGTCTTATTATTGGGTTCAAAAATCATAAGTATAAGCTAGGGGTAGCAGGATTTTATCTACAAAATATCTGTAAGCTTAAATGAAATAAAAGCTCAATGTGAGTTAACAATATAATATGCAGCATTAACAACAAGTTAATGTGATATTAGGCTGCAAAAAAATAAATATTGAGAGATAACACTTCTCATTTGCACAGAAGTAAACAAAAATGGACTAAGTTTTGTTACTAGATGATTTAAGACAAGAACGTGGACTAAAAAAGTGGAGGAAGATGACCTTGACTTTCTTTACCTAGTTTTTTGGTTATTATCCCTTGTTTAATTTGCATGCCAATCATCAATGCCCTATCCTTCACACAGACACTATTTTTTTTAAAGTTAGAGTTCCTGACATAGATTTTGGGGTCACAGAATTCCAATTAGGATGTAGCCACAGTTAAAAAAAGTTTAGTAACTGTAAGTCAGATAGTCATGTACAACCACAGACTTTGGACTTCAAATAAAAATCAGTTTTAGGCAGTTAAAAGAATAGACAATCTTATGTTGAGATATTTTGCAAATTTTGGTTGCATGTATGTTGTGAAGACTCCTAGTCCATCACAGGATATAGCTCTCTGTCTCAATTAGAGGCTTTCTAGTCACTACACTCTAGCAAATGTTAATAGAGAAGGAGAGCTGTTGGCCTTGAATGGCTAGATATTTGCAACGAAGCTGATTACATAATAAACAGTGACTGCAAGACCAATGGAAATGCCTAGAAAATATGACATAATGGAAAATTGAGATGCAATATTTAGCGCAGGATTGCAAAGTCCACCAGAGATGTGATGTAGAAAGGAAGTACCCAGTAGGGAAGAGAGAATGATGTCTAGCACATAACAGCAGAAAAAGTAGAATTATCACTGGAGGATATTGGAAAATCTGAAGTATACAAGGTGTGAGTTTCCATGGCCATAAAGCTTGGTGATATGTATGCCTTCCATATTGATGTATTCCTTAATAGCATTTGTTCTCTGTGTACTGGCTTTTTTCTATTGCTAATATGGGAAAGAGTTTGCCCTTTTGTACATGGTGAGGACATATCTTGACATTTTATTTGCTGTTCAATTTGATTAAATGCCTTTTGTTGGAAGTAAAATATCTTCTGATTGGTTGGTTAAAGTGAACACATTGTTAGGGATTTGTGAGCTATGGCTTTACATGGTAAACAGGTCCAACAGAGCTGGAGATCACATGGGAAGGCTTGCCCCAAGGATTACAGAAGAATAGGACTAGAGAAATGAGAGTCTCCATGCTCTCTCCCTTTGTCAAGCAATCAACAAGCAATTACTGAGTGCTTATTATACGCCAAGTATTGTCACAAATACAAAAATGAAGCAATCTCTACTTAAAGGGAACAGCAAAAGCTTAACTAAGTATATATGAAATAAATATAGTTAGGTAATACAGTGGGTAGAGTGAGGGTCTGGAGTCAGGAAGACCTGAGTTCAAATCTGACCTCAGACACTTACAAGTTATGTGACCTTGAGCAAATCAGTTAATCCTCGTTGCCTTGGTTTCTCATATGTGAAATGACCTGGAAAAGGAAATGGCAAACCACTCTAATATCTTTGCCAAGAAAACCCCAAATGGGGTTGTGTAGACTTGGTTTTTTTGAGGTCTTCTTAGTATCCTCTGAAACTGTTTTGTCATGTCTTACATTGATTTATATAACTGAAATGACTGAAAAACAACAATATAAAGAAAATAAACTTTAAAAATACAAAATTGTTAAGTACAAGATAGTTTGTTTGGAGTTCTGGGGGGGGACAGGAAAAATTTCATGTAAGATGGTGCTTGAGCTTAGTCTTCAACGAACAGTGGGGGAATCTATGGAGAAGAGTTAAGGAAGTTTATTCCAGGTTTGGGGGCATAATATCTAGGGCAAAAGCCAACCACAATGAGAGTTTTCAATGCCACAATTTAGGAAAGACATTGATAAGATGGAGAGGGTTCAAAAGAAGTTGATCATGATGATCAAGTATCTAAAATTCTTTTGACACATTAGGACCATGTGAAGGTACTGGGGATATTTAATCTTGGCAGGGGGCATGACAATTGACCAAATATTTGAGGGTGGTTACATGGAAGAAGATTATATTTATTCTGACTGGTTGACTCTAGGTGCAGTGAATAGAAACTGCAAAGAAGTAAATGTAGGCTTGATGGGAATAAAAACTTTTCAATAGAGTCAGACAACCTTAGGAAACAGCTGAAAATCTTCAGGCTTTAGAAACATCAGAGAGAACTGAGCATTGGAAATATCAGACATTTCCAATTACTGGAAACATTGCAGAGTTTCCTGAAAGAGTTCAGTTATTCCTCAAAGGAGTTTGACCCATTCATCCATATAGAATGGCCAAATGGATGAAGAATGTCTATGGCCCAGAATCAAAGACTTCCAAATGGACACCCTATATAGAGCTGTCCAATGGAGTGTCTATCTAGGATAGGTGTTACAGATTAACAGTGAGCTGAGCCCACAGTTGCAAAGGAAGAGAAGAATAAGCTGTGTTACTTTTGGGAAACTGCAAAACACTTTTACTAAGATTAATCTTCTCATAGCAGCAAAGACACATTTTTTTTAATACCAACAATTCACCAAAGTTACTGAATATCAGCAAGACCTGGAATGCCACTGTTTATGAAGAGCTTGAGATTATTATCATGCAAATGGAGAGGTACATAACAAATATGATCAAGCTTCAGTATATAATCAAGGAGGATATCCCTAGGAGTAAAGAATTTTATCAAGGAAATATTTACATGAAAGGAAGATGGGTTAGTCTTCTGGAGAGACCAAGGTAGAGATTTAGAGCACTTCACTGGTACTTTTGATATGTCAGAAGAAAATGAAAAAGGCTCTGGTAAGCTGGGGGGCATCTTTTAGGAGGATATGGACGATAATCACAAAGGATGGGCAAAACAAGAGGGGCTGCAGTTAGTATTGTTGGAGGGACCTCCCAAATTGATGAGATCATGGATATATTTAAATACTGAGTGACTATCAGGACTCAAAGTTGTTTCTGCATAATCTTTTGTAACTCAGGAAATATAGAAACCATTTTCTCCTCCCATTTGAGGATTCCATTTAATGAAAATGTCTGTTGCTTTTTGCTTAGTGCTACTATTTTGTTTTGTGATGGTTCTCAAATTGCTTCATCATACATTAAGATTAGAATCTTAAAATGAAGAGTGCCTTTCTCTGCTATCCTCTAGAGCAATGAACTGCAACTTACTTTGAGACTCCAGCATCTTGGTGGGACTCTGGCATGACCCTAAGGTCTTCTTGATTAACCAATTGGAGAAGAGAAAGAAAGATCATCTCCCATCCTCCCTGGCCCCACCCTACTTTGTAAGAAAACAACTTCTTCACTAAACACAAACTGAATAATTGGAGCAGTGTCTAGGAAGCCACTTCTTTGTATCCATTCCAGCAACATGTCTAAACCCTTTCAGGACTCCTCCTGGGGTTCAATGGCACAAGTTCTCTGACCTTGACTTACAGTAAAAAATGACAAAGAAATAAAAGTGGAAAAAGAATGTGGTGAATCTCCAAAAGATGGCAGACTTAGAGTTCTGATAAATTTACTTTTCCAGGTGACTCAGCATTTAACCCCTTGGGACTTCAACCTTATTTGCTGACACTTTTTTCGAAAGCACATCGGTCTGCTTCTGTTTCTTGGGAAGTAAATGATAGTATCCCCTGTCATCATCATTAATAAATTTATTATTTATTGAATATCTACTCTGTTCCTAGACCTGTGCTGAGTATGTGTCACTTGGGTTATATGTGTGAGCCTCAGTTTCCTCAACTGCAAAATGAGGAGATGTGAGAATTGACTAGATAGTCCCTGCTTGTTCCTTCTAGTTCTGCTTCTCTGGTCCCAAGATCTAAGATATTAAAAATGAGACACTTTCTGCACCTCTGAAGTGCTTAAAATGTATTGACTTACAAGACTAGCAGGCACTAATTTAGAGCAAACAATACAAAACAGCCTATAACATGGTAGATGTTTAATAAATGCTTGTTGATTGATTGATTAAATGCTCTTCCAGCTGTTATTCCATACTCTAGCTCCAACCTGTTTCTTGGATTGATCCTTACTGCAACAGTGAGACAGCTTGAACTCTGGAAGGAAAAAAAAAAACAACAAACCAAAACAAACAGAAATATCCACTCCTAAACCCCAGAGGTTGTTGGCATAGACTCCAAATGTCCAATCTTGCTGCCTCTCATGGGCTAGAAGGGAGCGTGACCTCCCTCTGATTCTCCCTGGAGGGGCCATGATGTAAAGAGTGTTGCAAATATGAGTTATTATTATTTTTATATCATCTGACAGTTTTGGCTCAGAGAATTCCCTTCCCTCCACCCCTTCACTTAGAAGGTTTTTCCTGGGTCTCTTTCTGGGTCAGTAACTTTCAAGGCTGTCTTGCTACCAGAACTCGGAAGGGAGGGAGAGAAATCAGTGAGAGAGTAGCCAGGAGAGGCTTCTTGGAGGAAGAGGGCCTTGAGCTAGGCCTTGAAGAGTTGCATTCTTTTAAAAAATACTTTGAGAAGTTACTATAATAACGTATATGAAAATAACACCAAGACTTCTGACTAACTGCAATGGCCAATCTTGGTTCTAGATGAGATGAAACATCCTTCCTGCCTCTTTCCAGAAAGATGGTGGACACAAGGATAGAATATGGAGTATGTTGTCAGATGTGGACACTGTCAGTTGCTTTTTCTTTTCTTTTTAATTATTGGATTTTATTTTTTTCAATTACGTGTAGAAACCATTTTTGACCATTGTTTTCTGACATTTTGTGATTCAAATTCTCTCCCACCCTCTTTTTCTAACATGGGAAATAGTCTGATCTAGGTTATGTCTATGCTTCCATGTAACACTTATTTCCCTATTCCCCATGTTGTGACTGAAGATACATATCCCATATACAGTCAAAGACACACGAAGGAAATAAAGTGAAGGGCTGGTGTGCTTTGATCTGCCATCAGCTGCTTTTTCTTACCTTTTTTTTATTGCTGTTATTATGAGAGAGGCTTCCATGGTGGGTGGTAATAAAGAAATGATGACAGTATAGAAGACAAGTAACATCAATAAAACATTTAAAGGAGTGTTTGCATATGTCTAATAGGGGGTTGAGAACTGACTTGCCTTCTGGAAGTATAAAAAATGGAGCAGGATGTCCCATGAAAAGTTATCTAGAGTTTTTTTTTTGGGACTAAAACCCTGATCTCAGCTGGTAGGATTATAATTTACCTTTATCTTTCTCCTAAAAGTCAAATGGAGAAAAACCCATTATAGCAGTTCTAGGTTTGGGGAGTTCTGGTTTCCTGTCCAGTGAATAGAATACTGGACCTGGAGTAAAGAAGACTTGAGTTCAAATACAGCCTCAAATGCACTTAATAGTTTGATCTCTGTTTGTCTCAGTTTTCTCATCTGTACAATGGGGATAATAATTGCACCTACCTCCCTGGGTTGTCATAAGGATCAAATAAGATAATTAAAGGGCTCAGCATAAGCATTTGGCATACTGAAAGTGCTATATAAAGGTTTGCTACAAACGATGATGATGGTGATGTTTCTGTTATTCTTTGGAGGGTTGAATCATTATGATGAGAGGCCCAGGTCTCTATTTCTCTGTTTTTCATAATAATCTCTATGTCTCTATTCTTAATAGCCTCTCTGTTCCTTTGGGACTGTGGCAATTTGGGGGTGCCATTGGTAAATCTGGAGGGGCCACCAGAGCAGCCAGAGATCTACCATCACCAGAGAAATAGCCATGGATAAAAAGTTACCCACAGAATCAGCTGTCTACTGTTTGCCTGGCTTAGCCTGACTTAGATGTTTCCCTTCCATGAAAGGTCTTTGGTCCTTCACATATGCATTTTGCCAAATCAAGAGAAGGTACATGTGTGTGGTTTGTGAGCATTGGCCTGGGAGTCAGGAGACTTGAGTTCAAGTTTAGGATCTGTCCTTGAAAAGCTATGAGACTTTGGGCAAGTCATTTCAACTTTGGACCGGGGAGAGTCCCTCTTGCCGGTGTTATTCCTGACACAAACAGCAGTGAAAGGAATTAGTGATGCTTCCTAATAATGGAGCCCACTGGTGTTAAGCTCGAACAGAAACAGATCCTTGCAGGTGGCATATTAATTTAGAAAGCCACAAATTAACATTCTTTATGTTGCATTGCTTTTTTACTTATTTGTTAAACATTTCCCAGTTACATTTTAGTCTGGTTTGGGCTGCACTGAGGAGTTTTCTGGGTTCTAAGTTTGACTCCTCTGAGGTCGCCTATATAGGAAACTGAGGATGCCGCAGCAACACAGAGAGTCTGGCTTGGAGTTGGAATCTGGCCTCAGACTCTTCCTAGCTGCCTTGACCTTGTTTTGCCTCAGTTTCCTCGTCTAGAAAATGAGCTAGAAAAGGAAATGGCAGGTGGCAGGTGGCTCCAGGATTTGCCGAGAAAACCCCAAATGAAGTTAGGAAGAGCCGGCCATGACTGAAAAAATGATTGAACAAGGACACAGTAGCCCCCCAGCATGTTCAGATGGCTTCACAGGGGCATCCTAGAACGGCTTTCCAGGACCTTCTTGCCTTGCAACAGCGGAGGGGAAAACAGAACTTTCTGGTTCCGTGTCATGAGCAGGCTGGGCTGCCCATCAGCCTCCTCAGCCCGGCAAGCTCGGCATCCAAACCGAGGGGCGTGGGCTCAAGGGGGACTCAGCCCGCCAGGGACGTTGGTGGAAAGAGGAGGGCTGGTCTTCTCCACCCGTGTCAGGGGGCGGATCGTTTTTTATGGAATCCCATCATTGCTAAATCCCCACGCATGGCCCTACTTCCAGGTCTAAAATTCTTACGAGTCTCTATTTAAAATGGTGGGAGTCTCAGCCCACTGTTATCTGGTTCTTTCCGCGGTCATTCAAGCTCTAACCCCAATGAACGGCAGCCGGCTTCTTAGACCTAACCTTGCCCGAACCCCGAGACAGCGTGGGCTCTGGGGAGAAAAAGCCATCCCTAAATCCCAGACGCTGGCTGTCCATCTTGCTGTCTCTTTGGGGTGAGAAGGGAGCCCCGTCTTTCTTTGACTCTCCCTGGATGGGGCCAGGCTGGGAGCGTGATAGAAATGTGAATGATATTATTTTTAAACCATCTGACAGTTTGGGCTCGGAGAATTCCCTCCCCCCACCTCCTCACCTAGGAGGGGTTTCCCCGGCCTCTTTCTGCATCACTGACTTCCATTGTCCTCTGTCGGTCTATTTCTGGGGAGGAACAAAAGGCCATGGAATGTTCACAGCTCCCCAGAATAAAGGGCAAGAGGGGCCAGCAGGGGGAAGGCCCCGCCACAGGCTTTCCCTCAGTGAGTGTCATCTGCTCCGTGGCCATTCTCTCACAGCTTCAGGCCACACGGTGTATAGAGAGCTGGAAAGGCCCGAAGCCTAGCCCCGGAGGAGGGGGAGGGGGAAGGGGAGGGGGATTCCACTTTCCAGGCCAGCTGGAGAGCTGATTATTGTGCACTTAATAAAGGCCCCCACACTCTTTAGAACGTTGTAGCTCAGGGGGCCCAGGATTTAATTAAATGATGGTGAGAACAGTGTGTCAGTCAGCAGCGTGGGGCGATGGCAAAGACATGAAAGAGATTGGGAGTTCAGGGACCTGAGTATTATTCTGGGTTCTACTAAGAACTTGATGTGGGACCTTCTCTTCCTGGGGCCTCAGTTTCCTCATCTGTATGTAATAGGGGGTATGCCTCCCTTCCTCCTCTGTTCCTTCTTTCCTTCCTTTCCTTTTTTCTCTTCTCTCCTTTTCTTTCTTTCTTTCTTTCTTTCTTTCTTTCTTTCTTTCTTTCTTTCTTTCTTTCTTTCTTTCTTTCTTTCTTTCTTTCTTTCTTTCTTTCTTTCTTTCTTTCTTTCTTTCTTTCTTTCTTTCTTTCTTTCTTTCTTTCTTTCTTTCTTTCTCTCTCTCTCTCTCTCTCTTTCTTCTTTCTTTCTTTCTTTCTTTCTTTCTCTTTCTTTCTTTCTTTCTTTCTTTCTTTCTTTCTTTCTTTCTTTCTCTCTCTCTCTCTCTCTTTCTTCTTTCTTTCTTTCTTTCTTTCTTTCTTTCTTTCTTTCTTTCTTTCTTTCTTTCTTTCTTTCTTTCTTTCTTTCTTCCTTCCTTCCTTCCTTCCTTCCTTCCTTCCTTCCTTCCTTCCTTCCTTCCTTCCTTTCTTTCTTTCTTTCTTTCTTTCTTTCTTTCTTTCTTTCTTTCTTTCTTTCTTTCTTTCTTTCTTTCTTTCTTTCTTTCTTTCTTTCTTTCTTTCTTTCTTTCTTTCTTTCTTCCTTCCTTCCTTCCTTCCTTCCTTCCTTCCTTCCTTCCTTCCTTCCTTCTTTCTTTCTTTCTTTCTTTCTTTCTTTCTTTCTTTCTTTCTTTCTTTCTTTCTTTCTTTCTTTCTTTCTTTCTTTCTTTCTTTCTTTCTTTCTTTCTTTCTTTCTTTCTTTCTTTCTTTCTTTCTTTCTTTCTTTCTTTCTTTCTTTCTTTCTTTCTTTCTTTCTTTCTTTCTTTCTTTCTCTCTTTCTTTCTCTCTTTCTTTCTTCTTTCTTTCTTCTTTCTCTCTTTTCTTCCCCTTCTCTCTCTCTCTCTTTCTCTCTCTCTCTCTCTCTCTCTCTCTCTCTCTCTCTCTCTCTCTCATCCAAGTTAATAGCAAAATAGAAATCAGAGAAAGTATACATTGCAGAATATACACGAAGCAATGCAGAGTGAAGGTGTTACTCCACTGGCAGTGAGGTAACTCAGCTCAATCAAGAGTCCCAGATCTCCCCAAGGCAAAATTACCTGAAGTCTCCAGTGTAGATAATCAGGGGACAGGGTCATGATAGAGAGTGCCTGCTCCTCTCTTGTGGGCTTCTTTTGAGAGTCTCTTCCTTTAGCCAACCTGAAGTGAGGCTGACATCATCCATCTTCTTTCTCAAAGTTGGAAGCCAGAAGAACCTACCTGTGATGGCAGACATATGACACGTGTCAGCACTGATACACGTAGTACACGTAGCCATTTTCGATGATACATGGCTGCATACAGAGACATATGGGGCCACATGCTGAGAAGGACATTTTTTTTTTTGGCTAATTTTGACACACCAAGCTCAAAAGGTTGCCTATTACTGATCTAGACAGACTTTCAGTGAGTCTCAAAATAGGTCCCAAATCTTTTTTTTTTTTAAACCCTTACCTTTCATCTTAGAATCAATACTGGTTATTGGTTCTAAGGCAGAAGAGCAGTATGGGCTAGGCAATGGGGGTTAAGTGACTTGCCCAGGGTCACACAGCTAGTAAGTTTCTGAGGTCAGATTTGAATCCAGGATCTCCTATCTCTGGGCCTGGCTCTCAATCCACTGAACCACCCAGCTGGCCCTATAGGTCAAAAATCTTAGAGACTTAATTCTTTGAACCTTCTTTGAACTTTATCGGGCTTTAAAAAAATTATTACAATGACTTTATTTTTATTTTTTCCTTTTTAAATATAGATTATTTTTCCATGGTTACATGATTCATGATCCCTCTCCCCCCACTCTTTCCTTCCCCCTACTGAATTCGACAAGCAGTTCCACTGGGTTATATATGTATGATTGTTCAAAACCCATTTCACTGTTATTCATATCTGCAGTAGAGCGATCCTTTAAAATCAAAACCCAAATCATATCTCTATTGTACTATGTGATTGATCACATATTTTTTCTAATGCATTCCATTTCCACAGTTCTTCCTCTGAATGTGGATGGTGTTCTTTCTCATAAGTCCCTCATAATTGTCCTGGGTCATTGAATTTTCTGTTACATTCCATTGTACCACAGTGTATCAGGCTCTTGTTATATTTAAAATAGTTGTCTGCCATAAACTGTGGCAGTTAAAAGAGTTGAGGGTCATAAACTGTAAGAGTTAAAATGGTTGAGGTTGTAAACTGTAGTGAGTAATTCACACCAGGAAAGCTCTGAGTAAGTTTCCCAGTTCTTTGTCCCATGTAAGTTTACAATTTGCCTGGCCTTTATAGGTACTTAGCACCCCTTTGTATTAATTTTAAAAATAGGCATGGCTTAACTATGGGTGTAAGTAATTTTCATTGTTCAGCAAGGAGTTTTCTCCCCTAAAGCAGTCTTAAGTAAGGGTGGAGTAGAGGTCTTCCCATTTCTGATCTAAGTAGAGTTCTCACTTTCCAAATGGAGAATGGTCCCAGTAGGGAATTGTTCCAATGGAGAATTCCCCAATGGGGAATTTTTTTAACATTCACAAGTCTGAGAAATTTCAAGATTCACACTCTGTGTACAATGTTCTCCTGGTTCTGCTCCTCTCACTCTGCATCACTTCCTGGAGGTCGTTCCAGTTCCCATGGAATTCCTCCACTTTATTATTCCTTTGAGCACAATAGTATTCCATCACCAACAGATACCACAATTTGTTCAGCCATTCCCCAATTGAAGGGCATCTCCCCATTTTCCAATTTTTTGCCACCACAAAGAGCGCAGCTATGAATGTTCCTGTATAAGTCTTTTTCCTTATTATCTCTTTGGAGTACAAACCCAGCAGTGCTATGGCTGGATCAAAGGGCAGACAGTCTTTTAGCGCCCTTTGGACATAGTTCCAAATTGCCCTCCAGAATGGTTGGATCAATTCACAACTCCACCAGCAATGAATTAATGTCCCCACTTTGCCACATCCCCTCCAGCATTCATTACTTTCCTTTGCTGTTATGTTAGCCAATCTGCTAGGTGTGAAGTGATACCTCAGAGTTGTTTTGATTTGCATCTCTCTGATTATAAGAGATTTAGAGCACTTTTTCATGTGCTTGTTGATGGTTTTTATTTCCTCATGTGAAAATTGCCTATTCATGCCCCTTATTTTGTTGGCCTTTTCAGTTACACCTCTGCCTTCTGTTTTTGGCCCCACTCATAAAGCTGAGAAAATAGAGAACAGAGTAAGATACCCACCTTAGTCAGGAACATGACATTACCATGGCCAGAGTGCAAACTTTAGGACGAGAAGAAAAAGGAAGATGAACC
Organism: Monodelphis domestica; assembly: GCF_027887165.1. Lineage (NCBI taxonomy): Eukaryota > Metazoa > Chordata > Mammalia > Didelphimorphia > Didelphidae > Monodelphis > Monodelphis domestica. The sequence continues at coordinate 418,600,220 of NC_077229.1, read as the reverse complement.
AGCGTTGTCATGGAGATCGTGTTTGTAGAACGACAGCATTTCCACAATGAAATAACAAGGTTGGGACTCTGCAGTGAAGCAGCTATATGAAGGTAACAGTGAGGTAGAAAGGTTGGAGGTCTGACCAGAGAGCAGGGAAGAACGTCAGCCAGAAAAGGAATGGTGAAAGCAGATCCCCAATGGCTATGGGGTAGGGTTCCTTCACTGGCTACACTTTGGTCCTTCCGAGGGCTGAGTGGAATAACATTGAATTATAATTTATTTGCTTTAGTGGAAGTGGCTGATGGGGAGGCTGAGTCTAGGCATCTGAACTATGTTTGAGAGTGCCTGTATTTAGAGCATACCTGTGGAATTGGTAAAGGGCTGCCTATTTCCAGAAGAAAGTGAAGACTGTTGCCATGTTTCTAGGGACAGATTCATCTAAGGATAGCTCTTAGGAGAGAATCATATATTTTGTTCATGTGGTTGGATCCACTGAATAATAATAATACAAGGAAGAGGAGGGAAAGTTTTCAAGGGAGTAGGGGCTCAAGACAAAAATTAATTACGTAACTACATACCGGCTATTCTCCTGGACGAATAAGATTAGCTATGTACCTTACAAGAAGGATGGGGCAGGGGCTTAGTGGATTGAGAGTCAGACCCAGAGATAGGAGGCCCAGGGTTCAAATCTGCCCTCAGATACTTCCCAGCTGTATGACCCTAAGCAAGTCACTTAACCCCCATTGCCTAGCCCTTACTGTTCTTCTGCCTTCCAATATGCAATATTAGTATTGATTCTAAAACAGAAAATAAGTATTAAAAAAAAAGGATGGAGCTGAATTTTGGGGTGGAAGTAGCACCTCTGAGAACCATAGAGAACTTGGTATTTCTCCAGAGTGTCTCTGATGTTAGGTGGAGAATATCTAAATTATTTTTATATATATGTATATTTCTACATGTATTATATAGAAATATATATATTTATATAGGTATATATTATGTATAAATATATACATTTACATATGTATATATACTTAAATATACACAGATTATATACTTATACATAAATATGTAAGCATATATTTATATGCATATATAAGTATGTTTAAGTACTTTCTATGAGGGGCGACTAGATGGTGAAGTAGATGGACTGCTGGGCCTGGAGTCAGGAGGACTCATCTTCATGAGTTCAAATTTGGTCTCACACACTTATTAGTTGTGTGAGCCTGGGCAAGTCACTTAACCCTGCCTCTGTTTCCTCATCTGTAGAATAAGGTGGAGAAGGAAATAGCCAACCACTCCAGTATCTTTGCCGAGAAAACCTCCAATGAGGTCACAGAGAGTTGGACATACCTGAGATGATTGAACAACAAAAAAAGTTTATGAATAAGTATATGGAGTATATATGTAAGCCCAGGTAAATGTGGAACTACCCAGAACCTAAATCTGAACAGGATAAAATTAGTGACCAGGGATGGCCCCTAGTTGGTTGTAAATGAGGAAATGAATTGAAATTGAGATCTTTTCCAGCATTGACATTCTCTGTTTCTAGGGTTCCATGCTTTTGGCACAGGTACTCAGAACAGTCCATAAGGTGATTCTTGAGGGCTGGCTGAAGCTAATATCAACCTATATTTTTCCACAACAGATCTCATGCCCACTTCTCCTTCCATTCTGTAACATGGATTATTGCTCAGTTATTTTCAGTCGTGTTTGACTCTTTGTGACCCCCATTTGAGATTTTCTTGGCAGAGACACTGGGGTGGTTTGTTATTTCCTCCTCCACTTCATTTTACAGATGAGGAAATGGAGAGGAGCAAGGTTAAGTGACCTGCCCTTGGTCAGACAGTTAGAAAGTGTCTGAAGCTAGATTTGAACTCAGGAAGATGAGTCTATAGACGAGTCTACTCTATCCACTGGGCCACCTAGCTGCCCTTCAACATGGATGAACTCTCCTTAAAAGAAAACAAATTTGTTCTGGCATTCTCATTGGCCCTGGCTTCTCTGATGCAGCTTCCCAGCCTATGTGGCCTGAGAGTATCTAGGACTTGGTGGACTTTGAAGACCCTTCGAGCCACCATGCCCTTTACATAGACCGGCCTCACGGCCAGGCGCGTTCCATTTGGGGATGCAGTGAGGAGGGTCATGTCCAGAGAAGGTGAATGTCACGGGGTCCTTGTTGAATAGCCTTGCTGTTTCAGGCTAATAGACACCTCCTTTTGTGGACTGTTCAATGATGTACGAGTGCTTTATTTCATCCCACCCCGACCTAAAAGCGTGTGGGTGTTACAGCTGCCTCCAATAGGGGGTCTTTTCTCTCCCAATTCCCATTGTTATCATTCCAACTTCCTTTCGTTTCTTTTTCCCCATCACGGGAAGGCCTCCCTCTTTCTGTCTATCTCTCCAAATTCCAGCTAAACTCAAAGCTCAGATGAAAGCAGACAGTGTCTCCTCTAGGGAGATTTTCTGACGCACGCTGACCTCTCTTCTCTTAATTCCTATAGTACTGTCTGGATGAATCATAGAGCTGAGTACGGGGGTTGGTAGCCTTTCAAAGACAGCATGGCTAGTTTGTGGCCACTTTTCCTGAGTGCTGGAGCAACAACACACTGACTCTCAAGATGGGAGAATGTCAAACTGACTGGTGAGAGGTTAGGGATTGCCTGATGAATTGGCTCTTACAGGGAACAGGGTGACTGTGAGCTATGACCTAAGGAGGAAGGGGAAAGAAAACATACCTATTTAGGGTGGGGGAGATTGTGTGGGGAATGGGAAGTGAGAATAGTGGGGACAGACCCTCCAAGGTGTTAATGAGAGGGCAGAGCTGTGATGTTTCACTCAGAATGCCTTTGAAAAATGGCCCAGGCACCATCTTTAACATTCTGCATATAGGTTGCTAATTGCTAATCTAGGATTCGAGTTCTTTCACTGAATTAGAACATATTGCAAGAGTCTTCTTGTGGCCTCCAGTCTTGCCACTCTTATCCAACCTTCCTTCTCCTAGCAATAAAATTTCTTATACATCAATTTGTTCATGCTACCCTTCTGCTTAAAAGTCTTCAGTGTCTATTGTCTCCCAACCTAAGTTCAGTCCCTTTCATTGGACATCCAAGGCTCTTTGTAGTCTGACACCATCCTACCTTTCCAATTTTAGCTCATCTTATTTTTCTTAGCATAATCTATGCTAAGCCAAATCCGACAACTCTTTAACCTAGAATACTCCATACTCTAACACTTCTATTCCTTTTCTTTAAAATTTTTCTGTCTAAAAGTCTCTTAATTTCCATCTCCACCAATTTAAAGTACTTCCCATTCTTTAAAATTGAACTCAAAGTACTAGCCTTAGAGTCAGGAAGACATGAGTTCAAATTCTGCCTCAGATACTTAACAGTTTTGAGAACTTGGGCAAGTCACTTAATCTTTCTTTGCCTCTGTTTCCTTCAGTGTGAAATGAGGTGAAATAATAGCATTTACCTTTCAGATTGTGAGGATAAGATAAGATGATGTCTGTGAAGTGCTTAGCACAATGGCTAGCACATAGTAGGCATGATATCAATTCTCCTCTTCTTCCTCTTCCTTCTAGGTGTGCTGTTGACTTATTCTACCATTGGATGACAAATTCCTTGAAGACTAAGATTATGCTTTATCTACACTTGGTATCTCCCCCAGGGCCCAACACAGTACTCTCTATGTAGGAAGCAGTTAGTAAATTTTGCTAATTGATTTATTTGCACTTCTGCTGTCTTCATAGCACCTTGAGGACAAGGATCACACCATTTCCTTCTGATCTTTCCAACAGGCTCTAAGAGCACAAGGCTAGGAACATAGTGTATGTTCAATAAGATTTTTTCCTTAACCCTTACCTTCTATCTCAGAATCTGTACTATGACAGAAGAGTGTGGGAAGGGCTAGGCAATTGGGGTTAAGTGATCTGTCCAAGGTCACACAGCCAGGAAGTGTCTGAGGTCAGGTTTGAAAACCAAGTTTTCCCAACTCCAGGCCAAGCACTCTGTCCATTGTGCTACCCAATTGGCCCCGGTAGAATTTTTGGTCTTGGCATTTTGACCTTTTAGAGAGAAACTAATGTGAATTCCAGGAGAGGGAAGAAGCTAGATGAATGAGCTTTGTTTTTGCCATCACTCAATAACTGTCCAAAGTTGATGGCACCAATCTTTCCTTAGAAGGAACTTCTGGGATTCCTTTTGAAAACCTTATTTTACATTATACATTATATTATATATATAATTATATTACATTATATATTATATTAGTTATATTACTGCTTTGGATATGCACATTGATCTGGGATGAATAACAACAAGTGCTAAGGTAGTTAGTTAATTTGGCTGCAAAGGAGAAAGTGGACCAATAGGGAAAATGAGAAGGCTGGGAATCATTCCATGCTTATTTACAAAATTGTTCTATTTCACCCATCTTCTCTGACTGAGGCTCTGAGGAAGAATAAAAGGTAAGGGTTGAAAGTATCCTTCAATATCACCATATCTGACTGCTTTATTGGAAAGATCAGGAAACTGAAATCTACAAATGGGACAGCAACCTGTCCAACATCACCTAGTTAGGGTAAGAGGTAGGATCAAAACTTCAGTCACCTTAGTTCAGGGCCTCATTGCCTAGATCATTGCAGTAGCCTCTTTTTTGGTCTTTCCAACTCCAATCTCGAGTCCATTCTTCATATAGCTGTCAAAGTGGTTTTCTTAAATGCAAGGCTAACCAAGTCATTCTTCTACTCAATCAACTCTACTGGCTTTCTATTTCTTCTCGGACCAAATATATATTCCTCTGTTTAACTTTAAAAAATCCTTTTCTTCCACCTTAGAATCAATACAAGTATCTGTTCCAAGGCAGAAGAGTAGTAAGGGCTAGGCATCTGGGGTCAAGTGCCTTGCCCAGGGTCACCTACTTAAGAAGCATGTGAGGCCAGTTTTGAACCCAGTACCTCCCATCTCTAGGCCTGGATCTCTATCCACTGAGGCACCTACCTGCCCCACTGTTTAACTTTTAAAACCCTTTATACCTGGGTCCCCCCTCTATCTTTCTGAGTTTTTTAGACAGTTGTCCCCTCCTTTGCAATTCAGCCAAATAAGCTTCTTTCAGTTCCTCCCTCAGGACATTCTATTTCCTGTCTCCATGTCTTCTGCACTAACTATACCCTGTAATAAGCAGAGAAAAGACTGTATTTCGATTGGCAGGAGCATAACAACAGCCCCAAGGCTGCATGTAGTCCTTCCTCACCTCTGATTCATAGAAGTCTTCTCCTACTTCACGATGAGCCCACGTTCAGTCTTCTCCATGAAGTCTTTCCTGATCTTCTCTCCCCAACTAGCTCCCCTTTCATGTCTTTGTACTTGTTCTTTTTATATTTATTCTGCATATACTTATATTTGCTCTTATTGTCTCCTCTGCTAGAATGGAAAGTCCTTGAAGGTAGGAATAATTTCATTCTTTGTGTTATGAAGCCTAAAACTGTATGTGGCACATAGCAGGACCTTGACGAATGCTTGTTTTCTTGATTGGGTCTCCAGACTCCTGGATGAGCACTCCCCCCTCTCTGTTTTATTTATTATTATTCATTCATTTATTTAATTATTTAATTTAATTTAGTTATTTAATTGTTATTGTATTATGGTTATGATATGATTTAAACTCCCCATTATTCTTCTGCTAAGAAAAGAGCAGGTACCTGCATGGACCCTCCCACACACATAGACATATTGCTCGAAATATCCCAGGGAATATGCTCCTGCCTGATGAGGATGCAGATGTCTCCGTGAAGGCATTCTCGGTGGTCCAGTCTTTGGAGGAAGCACCCCTTGGATGCCCACCTGCCTTCTTCGTTAGTTGCCTCCTGCTACTGGCGACTCGGGAGCCTCTTCTGCCTTCCCTTTGGGGTAGATGCTGTCAACAGAGTGATGTCCCTAAATGGCCTGTGACTCCCTTCTGGGGGGAGCAGTGACGTGCACAACCTGGCCAATTGTCGTCATCATTGAAGGGGAAAAAGAGAGAAAAGAAAAGATTCAGGTAAGATGGAAGCCTCCTGGCTCAGTAAGATGATAGGGCACCATGAATAATGGAGAGAAAATCGAGGCCTCCCAGATACAGGAGCCTAGCAGATCACTTGGTCTCCTCCAAGACTCCCCAAGGGGACTCTGGGGAGGGAGAATCATTTTTCAGGAGGCCCCCATGGCAGAGCAGGGTCAAGGGCGTAAGACATGGAACTTTTTTCTTATTGGTTGATTTTGAACTTTTCAAAGATAGCAGGCCCAGTTTGTGACCAACTGGATTCTTTTTTTTTTTATGTGCTTGGGGGGTAGGAATGGGAATGACTCATGTGGGGGAAAGCCAACCTAATTGGGATGGGGTTAGAGATTGCCATCACTTGTTTAACCAACACATAGGCAGGAAGGAAATTAGCATTTATTAAGTGTCTACAATGTGCTAGACCCTGCGCAAAGTGCTTTTTTTAATTTGAAAAATTTTATTTAATTAATTGATTTAGAATATTTTTTCATGGTTACATGATTCATGCTCTTTCCTTCCTCTCCTCCCACCCCACTCCTGTAGCCAGCATGTAATTCCACTGGGTTTTACATGTGTCATTCATTGATCAAGACCTATTTCCATATTATTAATATTTGTGCAAAGTGCTTTTACCATTATAATTTCATTGGATTCTTATAGTGAAGAACCTTCCATGGCAAAAATGGCAGCTTTGAACTCTGAGGAAGCATGAATCATACGATAAGATGTCTTTACTTATAAGTGAAATGCAGTGGCCTTGGAATCAGAGGACCTAAATTCAAATCCTGCTTCTATCACTTAATACCTGTGAAACATTCAGCAAGTGGCTTAACTTTTCTGGACATCAATTGACTCATCTGTAAAATGAGGAGGTTGGACTAGATGGCCCCTAAGATCCTTTCCAGTTCTAAATCAAAAATCCCATGACTTGTTTTCGGAAGGAGCTAAGATGGGGGTCAGTTGGCAATTGATGCCAGGGGCCCCATAGCTTGATTCAGGCCAAAGGGCAGAACAGTCAGGGAGAAGGAAATGAAAAGGGGAGTAAGAAATTACAGTCAGCCCTGTGCACTGATGAATAAATGATGATGCCCCAAAGGAGAAACCCCAGAGGCAGTTCTGAGATAGGAGAGGAGTAGAGATAAGGAGGAGGATGTGGGGGAGGAGAAAGGGGGAGGGAACCACAGATAAAACTTCAGAGACAACTAGTCAAGTGGTGAAGGTGGTGGTGGTGGGAGAGGTAAAAGCATAGGAGACAGGAATAGGGAGCAAGGACAAGAAAGAGAGGAGGCTCTGGAAAGAGCCCAGACTGGTGCCTCTGTCCAGGACTAGGAGGATGAGTTGTAGAAGGGAATTCTAATTGCAGAAGGAGCTCAGACAAAGAAGTTGTGGGGTGGTGGTGGTGAAAGGCAGGCAAGAACAACTCATCGGGGAAAATCCAGGAACAGGGCTTCCTGGAAATAGAAAGCTGGCAAAATGATGCCCCAGAGGAAGAAAAGGAAGAAAGATCTTGATTTTGTAGCTCTGTATGAGGAAGAGCTGCTGAACTTTGGATCTGGATCTGAATCTGAATCTGATGATGAGCTAGATCATGATTACTACAAGACCAGAGGTGAGTCCCTACAGGGAGCCAGAAGAGTGGGAGGCGATGGCCTTTGTACAGGGGACTGCAGTTTCCAGGGCACTTGCCCGCCATCTTGTTCCATCCTCACAACAAGGCAAACTGGCCAGGGAGAGTTAGAAGCTATGTTTTACAGAGGAGGCCCAGAGAAGTGGTCAGTGATCATGGCAGGGGTTAGTATAAGGACTGGGAATAGCAATGTTCTCCTCCACCCTGCTCAGATGTTACTAAGAGTAGACAGCTCCTAGAGTAGGACCTGCAGGGGGTTGGAGGGATATTTTTAAAATATGACTTTCTAAAAAATTCAAATATTTATAAAGTCAGAAAATTCCACTTTCTATCTTTTGTTGTTGTTTAGTCACAGCCAACTCTTTGTGATCCCATGAATGATAGCATGTCAGGCCCTTCTATATGCAGTATTGATATACTGCCCATGAGGTTTTTATGGCAAAGATGCTAGAGTGTTTTGTCATCTCCTTTGCCAGTAGCCCACCTTTTGTCAGAACTTTCCACTATGACCTGTCTGTCTTGAGTAACTTGCTCTGTCATTGAACTATGAAGTCTCTGCCTCAACAGGGCAGTGATCCAGGAGCGCCCACTTTCCACGGTCCATAATTATTCAATTTGTAAAAAATGTTACTATATGACAATCCAGGCTCAAAGTCTCAGGTGGACATATTGGGTGGTGCAGTGAGAAGTGCAATTTTTAATTAAGGGGATGCGATTTTCAAACTCTGCCAAGTGCCCAGAGTTATCTTATCCCAGCCATGAATATGAGTACAGCTGAGCCTGCTGGGTTTGGGGTGAGCATCACTGGGGCTTTTTGCCTCTCCCAAACCAGCGACAAGTGTTGGCTGTCTCCAGTGGTCCACATTCATTCTCTTCCATTTAAAAGAGATCATCGATTCAGAGCTGGAAGAAGGAGCTGGGGAAGCACCAAGTACATGCGGGATGTGTTTAATCCCCATGACTCCCCACCTCAGTCAGTCAGTAAGTTTATAAGTAGCTAGAATCAAAGGGCAACGGCAAGAAGTCAGATTGTCTAGGGGAACATGGAGGTCATATGCAAACCATCCCAAAGACGGAAGGAGAATAATTTGAAAACTGCGTCCTACATTAACCAAAATTCACCTCCTTGAAACATGTACGGAATCAGTAGAAGCCATCTAAGTGTTGTTTCAGGGTTCTGGCCCGGTCACATGTAAAATTCAGACAAATACCAGACCTTCGCAATTCTAGACCAACACAACATCCAAAAGGTGCTAATAATTTTGAGATGTTAACTGAAGTTTTACCGACAACTTTGAGATGCTTTAGATGTTAAGGAACTGACCCCAAGGTGGCACAGATAAGAATGAATCTGTTTTCCCCCAAATCTCTATAAAAATGAGACCTCAAATAGTCCCGCACCATCTCCCTCATTCCTCCCCCCCTCAACCTTTGCCTTCTGTCTTAAAATCAATACCGACTATTGGTTCCAAACCAGAAGAGTGGTAAGGTCTGGGCAACAGCAATAAAGTGACTTGCTCAGGGTCATACAGGTAGGAAATGCCAGAGGCCAAATCTGAATCCAGGACCCCCTGTCTCTAGGTCTGGCTCTCTCTCCACTGAGCCACTAACTTCTCTTCCTCTATCCTTCTCTTGTATCTCCTAAGGGTCCATGCTGCTCAAATGCTCACAACCCCAATCCATAGTTATAGAAAATTACTCCTGCCCTTCTCATCCTTTGATTCATGCTGGGACCCTGAGAGGAAAAATTACATGCTCAGGGCCACACAGGGAATAGGTGGCAGAACCAAGATTCAAACCTATTTCTGCTGACTTCAGATCCACTGAGCAAGAGGCCTGTTCTGTGATGATTTCTCACATTCTTGGTCTTGACTCAGTTTCTTGCTCAGGGTCCCATGGCTAGTAAGTGTCTGAGGCCAGATTTGAACTTGGGGAGATGAGTTTTCCTGACTCCATGCCCAGGACTCCATCCACTGTACCACCTACCTGCCTCTTCTCTTACATAATTATGGTCATTCCCACTTCTAAGCTTAGGCTATTTTCCATAACTGGAATGCTTATTCCTTATTCTTTTTTAATTCTGGTTCTCTTTTAAGGTTCAACTGAAATCCCAACTAATCCATACAGGTTCATTATTTAACATATAACCTAGTACTGGACTTTGCTCTCTCTTTATCGATAACATTTTTTGAACCTTTACCTTCTGTCTTAGAATCAATGATATGCATTGCAGTATATGAAGAGCAGATATGAAGAGCAGTAAGGGCTAGGCAATGGGGGTCAAGTGACTTGGCTAGGAAGAGTCTGACACCAGATTTGAACCCAGCACCTCCTATCTCTAGGTCTGGCTCTCAGTCCACCGAACCACCCAGCTGCTCTCACTTTCTCTAAAATAAATTTAAGGTTTGCAATGAATGTCCCTCAGAGCAACCTTATTGTCTTGTCCTCTTGATTCATTTGTAATCTTTTGGTAGGGAAGATCAAGCTACTTCTGTCCAACCCTCATCCCACCACAATCTCCTTTCAAGAGTTGAGAATACTTCGGTATTCCGTGCCCCACCTCCCCATCCTTTATCTTTCTCTTCAGGGCTGGGATTTCACATTAAGCTATCATCAGTTATGGAAACCCCAGGAGGAGTGAGTTCATTGGGTTCTTTCCTTAGAGCAGGCTTTGCTAGTGCCAAGACTACAAATATTAGGAACACAAGCAGAGTGGAGAAGGAGTAGAGGGAGAAGGGGAAAGAACAAGGAGGCTGGGAGTACTGAATACAAATTTCCCTGACTTGCCAATTTTGTTGTCAGCTGATTTGTTTTCTATGATTTCAGGGGAGAAGAAAGCAACAACCCTCAGATTCCTTAATCAGTGCTGAAAGAACTATTCCGAAGGGAAGAGGTCCATTGTAAAGGGACTGGTTCCCCGACACAGGTCTTCCATACAAGCTGGATGACCACTTGTCTAGCATGTCTACCAGTGATGCTAACTCGGGTAGAACTGAGGATAGCTCAGATCCGTTGGGGTTTGACCGAAATAGCTGCTGAGGTTGCTGCCAACTCTTAAGTTTCGGTGACGACATGACTTGTAAGGAGTGGAAGTTATAGACAGAAAAATGTGTTTGCTGTTAGGGAAAGCTCCTGAGTGGAGCTCTCCCAACACTGAAAGGGCTGCCTTAGGACAGAGCAGCTTCAGGGAGGATAAAGGCCAGCCACTGACCCAGAAGTCTCTTAACAAAGACTCAATAGCCTCTTCTCATGGGAGCATGTTGTTGATCAGAGTTCTCATGTTTGGTGGACCAGGCTAACTGTGAGACTTTCTTCATCGCTAAATCTTGAAATTCAGTGAAATAATCAAGCAACAAACTTGGTTTGAGTATCTACTCTGTGGCCAAGAATGTGCTAAATACTGCCGTGCATGAAAAAGTAGTAGCCTGATTCCTCTCTCTCTCTCTCTCTCTCTCTCTCTCTCTCTCTCTCTCTCTCTCTCTCTCTCTCTCTCTCTCTCTCTCTCTCTCATTTCTTTCTTTTCCTTCCTTCCTTCCTTCCTTCCTTCCTTCCTTCCTTCCTTCCTTCCTTCCTTCCTTCCTTCCTTCCTTCCTTCCTTCCTTCCTTCCTTCCTTCCTTCCTTCCTTCCTTCCTTCCTTCCTTCCTTCCTTCCTTCCTTCCTTCCTCCCCTTGCCCCATGTATTAGAATTGCTGTGTTGGTTCCAAGACAGAAGAATGATGAGGGCTAGGCAATGGGGGTTAAGTGACTTGCCCAAGGTTACACAGCTAGGAAGTGACTGAGGTCGGATTTGAACACAGGACCTCATGTCATTAGGCCTGGCTCTCAATCCACTGAGCCACCCAGTTGCCTGGCTCCAAATTTTTTTAAATGGTTATCACAAAATTGGGAAGAAAAGGTATCCTCCTGGTGTCTCTAAAGTCACTCATTTACCTAAAGTAGCTAGTTAGTGGCAGAGCCAAGATTAGAAGCCAGGGCTCTAGAACCCTAGTGCAGCTCCTTTTATGATATTGGGCTGAGTCCAATGAAAGCCAGTGTTTTGTATTTGTAGAGAACAAAGTGTTATAGGAAAAAAATTCCTATGTTAAACTATTATCATAGGCATGAAATAAAAAAAGACAGATAAATATCAGGGTATCTTTCAAAAGTAGGAGGAGGCAGTCTATCCACTGGACCACCTAGCTACCTATTACCTGCCCAAGAAGCCTATCTATATCATTCCACATATGTTACCATCTAGTCTTTGCTTGAAGACCCAGAGGCCATGGGCTGCCTGTCAAAACAGCCCTTTTGCTTTTGAATAGTCTTCATTGTTAGCATGTTTTCCCCTTTCAAGAAGCCCAAAGCTGCCGTCCTGCACCATGCCTGTTGTTTCTATTTTTGCCCAGTGGGCCAACTAGAAGATATAACAGGTGGTATTTGTAGGGCATTTTAAAGCTTTGAGAAGCTCCTTACATATATGATGCCATTTGATTCTTGCAACAGTTTTGTGAAGTAGATTCTACATGTAATCATTATCTGCATTTTACACATGAGGAAGAGAGTTTAATCAATAGGTTCAGTTAGATATGGTGAGCTAGGAGGTGCATGGATAGAATGCCAGGCCTGGAGTTGGGAAGACTCAAATGCAGATCTGGTCTCAGATACTTAGCTGTGTGACCTTAGGCAAGTCCCTTAACCATCTGTCTCAGTTTCCTCATCTGTAAAAGGAGCTGAAGAAGGAAATGGCAAATCCCTCCAATATCTTTGCCAAGAAAATCCCAGATGGGGTTCATGTCTGTACAGCAATGGTTAGGTGATATAGTAGATAGGGTGCTAGACCTGGAATCAGGAAGATTTAAGTTCAAATCCTGCTTCAGACACTTACAAGCTGTGTGGCCCTGGGCAAATCACTTGCATTTTGTTCATTTCAGTTTCTCATGTGAAAAACTAAGATGATAGTAACAGTATCTCTCAGGATATTATCATGACGATAAAGTGAGAGTTATTAAAACAAAAACAGCAATAATAATAGCTAGCATTTACATAGAGCTTTTAAGATTTTGCAAAGCACTTTCTAAGCGTTGTCTCATTTGATTTTTACTTATTTGCTTTGCCCATGGCCATGAGTTAATTTTTTTTTTAAACCCTTACCTTCCATCTTGGAGTCAACAGTATTGGCTCCAAGGCAGAAGAGTGGTAAGGGCTAGGCAATGGGGGTCAAGTGACTTGCCCAGGGTCACACAACTGGGAAGTGTCTGAGGTCAGATTTGAACCTAGGACCTCCCGTCTCTAGGCCTAGCTCTCAACACACTGAGCTACCCAGCTGCCCCCGCCATGAGTTAATTTTAAGAACAAGATTCAAATTCCTGTTTCAGCCAACTTTGAGACTATGATATCTTTCCATGATAACTTTTTGTGACTCTCATTCTTCCAAGTCCCTCCTTTTTGGAAGAAACATCCCTAGTTCCTCAAAATAATCATCAAATGGTACAGTCTTGAGGTCCTTCACCCTCCTCTGGACACACAAACTTCTAAACATATTTCCTAAAGTTTGGCACCTACAACTGAAAATGATATCCCAGATATGGTCCAAATAGAGAAAAATGAGGTGGGTCTTTTACCTCCTTTATTCTTGACACAATCTCCTTTATATATTGTTATTATTTTTATTGCCACATTGTATTGATGTATGTTGAACTTATGTTTCTCCTCATCCACCTCTATGATCTTTTTTTTTAATCCTTACCTTCTTTCTTAGAATCCATACTAATTAGGTCTTGGTTCCAAGGTAGAAGAATGGTAAGGGTCAGGCAACAGTGGTCCTTGGATAGCCGAGGCAAAGAAAAGAGAACAGTCCCTATCACTCACGTGACCAAAATGGAGAAACAGTCTCAGGGCCTCCACTCTAAACAACCAGCCTCCAACCACCACACTCTTCCTCCACACCAGAAGTCCCAGCCTCCTCAGCTCTCCTCTACCTCACTTCCTGTGTCTCACCTGTGCCAATGGTGGCTCTAGCTTAACCCAGGACCGCCCAGAGGTCTGTCCCCTTTGCACATGTCTGTTGAAGGTCATATTCTCAAATAATTAAATCTTGAGCTTTGCTGCAGCCCTTCCTAAATCCTGTTACCCTGAGTAGGGTGGAGATTGTAGTTTCCAAGACCTGATTCTGTCATTCCAAGTATCTCTGTTGTTATTGATCAGGAAATAGCCAAATCCCATCCTCTAAAGAATGGTTTGAATAGGGTTGAGTAGTTTTGAAATTCACACTTGTATTTGTAAAGATGATTCTTAAATAAACACAAGTGTATGCTTTGTCATTTAATTTGGCCCGCCATCCTAGTCTGTTAATATATCTTTTTGAATCCTGACTGTCATCCAACATATTAGTTAACTTAGTGTCATCTGTGAATTTGACAAGCATGTTGCCTATGTTTTCATCCAAGTCACTGATAAAAATGTTAAACAGCTCATGGCCAAGGACAGATCCCTGGAGGTACTCCACTAGAGAACTCCTTCCAAGTTGTTATTGGGTCATTAATGATTACATTTTGGGTCTGGTTATTCAGCTATTTCCAAATCTACAATTGCTTTGCCCACATATTTCCATTTTGTCCTTGATGATGCCAGGAGAAATTTTATAAAGTCTGTGGTAAAATCTATATATACTCAGTCTATAATATTCCCTCACCTACAAGTCTAGTAATCTGGTCTTAAAAGAGATGAAGTTAGTCTGGTATAATCTTCTCTCAATGAAATCTTATTGGTTTTTGTTGATCACTGCTTCTGCCTCTATGTGTTCACCAACTACTTTTTTAAAGACAAACTTTAGAACTTTCTCAGGAATTAAAGTCATACTCAATGACTTCTATTTTTCAGAGTCTAGTCTCGTCCCTTTTTTGAAAACTAAGAAAACAATTGTTTAATTCAGTCTGTTTTTTTAAACTCTCACCTTCTGTCTTAGAATCAATATTGTTGCATTGGTTCCAAGGCAGAAGGGTGGTATAGACTAGGTAATGGGAGTTAAGTGACTTGTCCAGGGTTACATAGCTAGGAAATGTCTGAGGCTAGATTTGAACCCAGGACTGTAACCGTGAAAATGTGGTTTGCCAAGACTGTGAATTGCCAAAACTGTAAAGGTTTCAGCCAAACTGTAAAGATAATTTTCAGTGTCTTGATTAAAAATCTAAAATTAAGTGGTCGCCATGGGAAATTCCCAAATATGAAAATACCCAAGTCAGTTGGGTTTTATGGAGATTTTAATGAAGGAATTAAGGGAATGGGAGAGAGAGAGAGAGAGAGAGAGAGAGAGAGAGAGAGAGAGAGAGAGAGAGAGAGAGAGAGAGAGAGAGAGAGAGAGAGAGAGAGAGAGAAAATAGTAGAAAGGGCCTAGGTCAAATGGCCTAGGCTTGAGCCTAAGGGAGAGTGAGTCAGTCTTTATCACTCACCACAAGATCGTCTTTAAGCAAGCTCCAAACCTCTGAACTCCAACTCCAACTAACTTCCAATCCCCAAACTCCAAACTCCAACTCAATAAGTCCCTTCCTTTTAAAGAAATTTTCTCTTATGTAACCTCCTCTAAATTTTCACATCTACCAATCACAGTAGATGCCTTTTCCCAGGACTGCCCATTCTTAGTTCACATCTTCTTTTGGTCTCACCTTCTCTGGTTAGATTAAATCCTCTGAGTACTTCACACCTCTTTTTATTAAGCTTGCCTTTTGTAAGTTGCTTGACCTTTTAGGTACTAATTTAACCTTTATAGGCACTGAGCACCTTTTTGTATTAGACCTAAAAATAGACCTAGTTTAAGGTTCTAGCTTTACTATAAGTATGAGTTAGGGACTTTTCATTGTTCAATCAGGAGTTTTCAACTTTATCTTCCCCTAAGGCACTGTTTGAGTAGGGTGGAGTAAATTTAAAAGTTCCCAATACATTCCTGATCAAGTATCTCCATTGTTAAAAATGGGGAATAGCTTAATCAAATCTTCTGAGTCTGAGCAGTTTTAAGATTCACAGGACCTGATTTGATCTCCAGGCTTGGCCCTCAATCCATTGAGCCAACTAGTTGCCCTCTGCTAGTTCAGTCTTGTACTATTCCTCTCATTTGCAATTATCTTTCATCATTCATTGACAATGGCTTCAGAATCATCTCTACTAGGTCTTTTAGAACTTTAAGGCCAAGTTCACCTGGACTTGGTAACTTTAACTTGTTTTCAGTTTTAATTTCCTATTAGCTATTTTTGTTACATTCTTTTCAGCTCAAAGGTCATACTTTATGGCAAAAGAGGACAGAAACAAAATAAGATTTGGGTAGTTCTGACTTCCTTCCATCATCTATTATTATTTTCCCATCAACATCCAGCAGTGAAATAACTCTTTGATTCATTTCTCTCTTTCCCCCAATATAGATAAAAATTCTTTTTTGCTATCCTTGGATTTCCTCACTAGCCTCAAAATCATTTTGGACTTTAAAATGCCTGACACTATTTTCAGGAATATGATGTGCCTTTGTATTCAAGCTTTGTCACTTTCCTTTGCTTCTACTGGATGTGTCTTTTAAAATTAACTTGGTCAGAAAATTTCCTATGGATCTTGTACAGTGCTTTTCTTTGTCTCTCTCTGTATCTGTCTTGCCACTTTTCCTTTCTGTCTCTCTTCTTCCTTCCCTCTTCTCTATCTCTCATTTCTGTCTCTGTCCCTTTAATAATAATATAATAATAACATCAACAAATATTACAGAATTGCTTCCATGTATAAAGGGCAGAAAAAGAGCATTTTATAAGAAGTCATGAATCTGTTATGTATACCTTAGTTTTTCAATTAAAGTATATGATAATTTCAACATGGTGATTCAAATGCTGTCTTGTGTTTCTTTATAAACTTCGGTGTGCTCTCTTCTGTGTATTTTATAAATGTTTTACCAAGCATACTTTCCTTCTTTTCTTCTTTTTGTTAATCACAATGACTATTTCTCTTCTTTAGCCCTATTCCAACAAAATGTCCCCTTTTAAAACAAATAGAGTTGAGCAAATCATATTTAGACATTGTCAGAAAATCTATGTCTCATTCTTCACTCATTCCATCAATTTTTTCGACAGATGGGAAAGTATGATTCATCTTCAGTCTTCTAGAATCTTGCTTGCTCATTGCTCTGATCAAAGTTCTTAACCTTTTGAAAATCTGTTTACCTTCACAATATTGTAATCATTATTGTAAAAGTTATTTTCTTAGTTTTTTTCCACTTCATTCTGTATCGGTTCATACAACTCTCCCCAGCTTTCTTTGAATATGTTCCCTTTGTCCTTTCTTAGGACACAATGATATTCTATTATGCCATGTTTTGCTCATTTTTTACTCAGTTAATGGACACCATCTTTGTTTCTAGTTCTTTGGGACAACAAGAAGGGCTGTTAGAAATATTTTGTAATATATGGTGTTTTTCTTCTGTTTTTGATTTCTTCAAAATATATGACTAGTAGCTGTATTTCTGGGAAAAACATGTATATCATTTACTTATTTTTTAGATAAGGTTTCACATTCTATTCTAGAATGGTTGGACTAAATCATAGCTCTACTATCACTATATTACTATTCCTATTTTTTCATTGCTCCTTCAACAATGTTCCCTTACCTTTTTTTTTTAAACCCTTACCTTCCATCTTGGAATCAATATTGTGCATTGGCTCCAAGTCAGAAGAGTGGTAAGGGCTAGGCAATGGGGGTCAAGTGACTTGCCCAGGGTCACACAGCTAGGAAGTGGCTGAGGCCAGATTTGAACCTAGGAACTCCCATCTCTAGGCCTGGTTCTCAATCCACTGAGCTACCCAGCTGCCCCATTCCCTTACCTTTTAAAAATTATCTTTGTCAATCTGATGAGTGTTAGGTGGAATTTTCAATTCTTTTAATTCTCATTTCTCTTATTACTAGTGATTTAGAACATTTTTATTTGATTCTTTTCTGGATAATTGATAAGTTCTTCTTTTGAGAGCTGCCTTTTCATATAATTTAACAATCATCTATTTGGGAATGACTTTTTATAATTATATTTATGTTTGAATCAATTCATTATTTATAGATTATATATAAAACCTTTACTGGAGAAATTTGCTTACAAGCTAATGCTTTAATTTCATATTTTAGCTGCCTTGATTTTGTTTAGCTAAGGATTTAAAAATTATTTTAAATTATATTTGTCCATTTTATCTCTTGTGATTCTCCCCCTCTTATTTAGTCAAGTGCTGAACTCTTCCTCTTTCCATAGCTGTGAAAAGTATCTTCTCTGATCTTTTAATTTACTTATAATATGACTTTTTATATCTAGTTCATGTATCAATTTGGAATTTATTTTGGTATATGTTGTGACATATAGGGTTGAACCCAATTTCTGGCAGGTGCTTTCCATTTTTCTAGCTGTTTTTTTTTTTAAATCAGTTGGTGAGTTCTCACCTCAGTAGTTTGGGTCCTTGGGTTCATAGAACAATATATCACTATGCCCCTTTGTTTCTGGATCTTATGTATTTAATCTATTCCAGTGATCAACTTTTCTATTTTTAATCAGTATCAGATAGCTTTGGTGATTACTGCTTTGTAGTGTGGTTTGCAATCCGTACTGATAAAGCTTCTTTTCTCCACTTTTAAAAATTATTTTCGTTGATATTCTTTTTTTTTTAAAATATATTTTATTTGATCATTTCCAAGCATTATTCGTTAAAGACGTAGATCATTTTCTTTTCCTCCCCCCCCAACCCCCATAGCCGACGCGTAAGTCCACTGGGCATTAGATGTTTTCTTGATTTGAACCCATTGCTTTGTTGATAGTATTTGCATTAGAGTGTTCATTTAGAGTCTATCCTCTGTCATGTCCCCTCAACCTCTGTATTCAGGCAGTTGCTTTTTCTTGGTGTTTCCACTCCCATAGTTTATCCTTTGCTTATGAATGGTGTTTTTTTCTCCTGGATCCCTGTAAGTTGTTCAGGGACATTACACCGCCACTAATGGAGAAGTCCATTACGTTCGATTATACCACAGTGTATTAGTCTCTGTGTACAATGTTCTCCTGGTTCTGCTCCTCTCGCTCTGCATCACTTCCTGGAGGTTGTTCCAGTCTCCATGGAACTTCTCCACTTTATTATTCCTTTTAGCACAATAGTATTCCATCACAAACGTATACCACAATTTGTTCAGCCATTCCCCAATTGAAGGGCATCCCCTCATTTTCCAGTTTTGGGCCACCACAAAGAGCGCAGCTATGAATATTTTTGTACAAGTCTTTGTGTCCATTATCTCTTTGGGGTACAGACCCAGCAGTGCTATGGCTGGGTCAAAGGGTAGATATTCTTTTAGCACCCTTTGGGCATAGTTCCAAATTGCCCTCCAGAATGGTTGGATCAGTTCACAGCTCCACCAGCAATGAATTAATGTCCCTATTTTGCCACACCCCCTCCAGCATTCATTACTTTCCTTTGCTGTTATGTTAGCCAATCTGCTAGGTGTGAGGTGATACCTCAGAGTTGTTTTGATTTGCATCTCTCTGATTATAAGAGATGTAGAACACTTCTTCATGTGCTTGTTAATAGTTTTGATTTCTTTATCTGAGAACTGCCTATCCATTTCCCTTGCCCATTTATCAATTGGAGAATGGCTTGATTTTTTGTACAATTGATTTAGCTCATTATAAATATGAGTAATTAAACCTTTGTCAGAGGTTTCTATGAAGATTTTTTCCCAATTTGTTGTTTCCCTTCTGATTTTAGTTATATTGGTTTTGTTTGTACAAAAGCTTTTTAGTTTGATGTAGTCAAAATTATTTATTTTACATTTTGTGATTCTTTCTATATCTTGCTTGGTTTTAAAGCCTTTCCCCTCCCAAAGGTCTGACATGTATACTATTCTGTGTTTACCCAATTTACTTATGGTTTCCTTCTTTATGTTTAAGTCACTCACCCATTTTGAATTTATCTTGGTGTAGGGTGTGAGGTGTTGATCTATTCCTAGTCTCTCCCACACTGTCTTCCAATTTTCCCAGCAGTTTTTATCGAATAGTGGATTTTTGTCCCAAAAGCTGGGATCTTTGGGTTTATCGTATACTGTCTTGCTGAGGTCGCTTTCCCCCAGTCTATTCCACTGATCTTCCTTTCTGTTTCTTAGCCAGTACCAAATTGTTTTGATGACTGCTGCTTTGTAATATAGTTTTAGGTCAGGGACTACAAGGCCCCCATCATATGTGTTTTTTTTCATTATTTCCCTGGATATCCTTGATCTTTTGTTCTTCCAAATGAACTTTGTTATGGTTTTTTCTAAATCAGTGAAGAAGTATTTTGGTAGTTCAATGGGTATGGCACTAAATAGATAAATAAGTTTGGGTAGGATGGTCATTTTTATTATATTGGCTCGTCCTATCCATGAGCAGTTAATGTTTTTCCATTTGTTCAAGTCTAGTTTTAGTTGTGTGGCGAGTGTTTTGTAGTTGTGTTCATATAGTTCCTGTGTTTGTCTTGGGAGGTAGATTCCTAGGTATTTTATTTTGTCTAAGGTGATTTTGAATGGGATTTCTCTTTCTAGTTCTTGCTGCTGAGCTGTGTTGGAGATATATAGAAAAGCTGATGATTTATGTGGGTTTATTTTGTATCCTGCAACTTTGCTAAAGTTGTTGATTATTTCAATTAGCTTTTTGGTTGAATCTCTAGGATTCTTTAAGTAGACCATCATGTCATCCGCAAAGAGTGATAACTTGGTCTCCTCCTTGCCTATTTTGATGCCTTCAATTCCTTTATCTTCTCTAATTGCTACTGCTAGTGTTTCTAGTACAATGTCAAATAGTAGAGGTGATAATGGGCATCCTTGTTTCACTCCTGATCTTATTGGGAATGCATCTAGTTTATCCCCATTGCAGATGATATTAGCTGTTGGTTTTAGATATATACTGTTTATCATTTTTAGGAATGACCCTTCTATTCCTATGCTTTCTAGTGTTTTTAATAGGAATGGGTGTTGTATTTTATCAAAGGCTTTTTCTGCATCTATTGAAATAATCATGTGATTCTTGCTAGTTTGCTTGTTGATGTGGTCAATTATGTGGATGGTTTTCCTAATGTTGAACCAGCCCTGCATCCCTGGTATGAATCCTACTTGATCATGGTGAATGATCCTTCTGATCACTTGCTGGAGTCTTTTTGCTAGTATCCTATTTAAGATTTTTGCATCTATATTCATTAGGGAGATTGGCCTATAGTTTTCTTTCTCTGTTTTTGACCTGCCTGGTTTTGGAATCAGTACCATGTTTGTGTCGTAAAAGGAGTTTGGTAGAACTCCCTCTTTGCTTATTATGTCAAATAGTTTGTATAGTATTGGGATTAACTGTTCTCTGAATGTTTGATAGAATTCACAGGTGAATCCATCAGGCCCTGGGGACTTTTTCTTAGGAAGTTCTTTGATGGCTTGTTGGATTTCAATTTCTGATATGGGATTATTTAGGAATTCTATTTCCTCTTCTGTTAGTCTAGGCAGTTTGTATTTTTGTATATATTCATCCATTTCTCCTAAATTGGTGTATTTATTGCCATATAATTGGGCAAAGTAATTTCTAATGATTGCCTTAATTTCCTCCTCATTGGAGGTGCTGTCCCCCTTTTCATCTTTAATGCTGTGAATTTGCTTTTCTTCCTTCCTTTTTTTAACTAGATTGACCAGTACCTTGTCTATTTTGTTTGTTTTTTCAAAGTACCAGCTTCTTGTCTCATTTATTAAATCAATAGTTCTATCACTTTCGATTTTATTAATTTCTCCCTTAATTTTTAGGATTTCTAATTTGGTTTTCTGCTGGGGGTTTTTAATTTGATCCCTTTCCAGTTTTTTCATTTGCATTTCCAATTGATTGATCTCTGCTCTCCCTTGTTTGTTAATATAAGCATTCAGGGATATGAATTTACCTCTGATTACCGCTTTGGCTGCATCCCAAAAGGTTTGAAAGGATGTTTCGCCATTGTCATTTTCCTCGATGAAATTATTAATTGTTTCTATGATTTCTTCTTTAACTAAACGGTTTTGGAGTATCATATTGTTTAATTTCCAATTGGTTTTAGATTTGGTTTTCCATGTACCATTACTAATCATTATTTTTATTGCCTTGTGATCTGAGAAGGCTGCATTCATTATTTCTGCTTTTCTGCATTTGTGTGCTATGTTTCTGTGACCTAATGTATGGTCAATTTTTGTGAATGTGCCATGTGGTGCTGAGAAGAAGGTGTATTCCTTTTTATCCCTATTTATTTTTCTCCATATGTCTATTAATTCTAATTTTTCTAAGATTTCATTCACTTCTTTTACCTCTTTCTTATTTATTTTTTGATTTGATTTATCTAAATTTGATAATGGTTGGTTTAAGTCTCCCACTAGTATGGTTTTATTGTCTATTTCTTCCTTCAATTCTCCTAGTTTCTCCATTAGAAATTTGGGTGCTATATTATTTGGTGCATGCATATTGATTAATGATATTTCCTCATTGTCTATAGTCCCTTTTAACAAAATATAATTACCTTCCCTATCCCTTTTGATCAGGTCTATTTTTGCATTGGCTTTATCAGATATCATGATTACCACTCCTGCCTTCTTTCTATCAGTTGAAGCCCAGAAGGTCTTACTCCATCCTTTAATTCTGACCTTGTGGGTGTCAACCCGCCTCATGTGTGTTTCTTGAAGACAACATATGGTAGGGTTTTGGATTCTAATCCATTCTGCTATTCGTCTACGTTTTATGGGTGAGTTCATCCCATTCACGTTCAAAGTTATGATTGTCATTTGTGGACTCCCTGGCATTTTGATTGCCTTCCCTAATTCTAACCTTTTCTTCTTCGGCTCTACCTTTTAGTCCAGTGATTTACTTTGAAACAGTCCCCCTTGTCCCCTCCCTTGATGTTTCCCTTTTTAGTCCCTCCCTTTTTGTTCCCTCCCCCTCCCCCCTCTCTTTCCCTCCCTTTTTGTTCTCCCTCTCCCCCTCCCCCCCTTGGTATTCCCTTCTCCTTACCCTTGTTGGGTAAGATAGAATTCAAGATCCCAATGGATCTGGATGTTTTTCCCTCTCAGAGCTGATTTCCCTGAGATTGAGGTTTAAGTAACCCACCCCCCCTCTCTTCCTCTCCTTCTTATAGGAGTTTTCTTCCCCTCCCCTTCCCATGTGAATCTTTGTGTGAGAGTGATTATTCTATTTGGTCTTTCTTTACCCCCTATTTATACATTACATTTTCCCCACATGTTAGTATACATAGGTTGATATAAATGTAGTCCTTATAGAAGAGAGTTTGAGTAAAAGAAGAAGATAACATTTTCCCCTTTCCTTAATTTTTACCTTTTCAGGTATTCCTTGCTCTTTGATTTTCGGTATCAAACTTTCCACAGAGCTCTGGTCTTTTCTTTGCAAAAAGTTGGAAGTCTTCTATTTTGTTGAATGCCCATACTTTCCCTTGGAAGTATATAGTCAGTTTTGCTGGGTAGCTGATTCTTGGTTGGAGACCCAGCTCTCTTGCCTTTCTGAAGATCATGTTCCATGCCTTACGATCATTCAGAGTAGAACTTGCAAGGTCTTGGGTGACCCTGATTGGCATTCCTTTATATCTAAATTGTCTTTTTCTGGCTTCCTGTAGGATTTTTTCTTTTGTTTGATAGCTTTGGAATTTGGCAATTACATTCCTGGGAGTTGTCTTTTGGGGGTTTAGTGTAGAAGGTGTTCTGTGAGCTCTGTCAGTGGCTGTATTGCCCCCTTGTTCTAGAATCTCTGGGCAATTTTCTTTGATTATATCTTGTATCACCATGTCCAGTTTGGTGTTTATTTCTGGCTTTTCTGGGAGTCCAATTATTCTTAAATTATCCCTTCTCCCCCTATTTTCCAGATCTATCACCTTGTTGGTGAGATATTTTATGTTCTCTTCTAATTTCTTGGTATTTTGGCTTTGCTTTATTGATTCTTGCTCTTTTACACGATCGTTGTCTTCCAGCTGCCTGATTCTGGCCTTTAAAGCCTGGTTTTCTTTTACAGTTTGGTCAAACTGGTTTTGCAGATGCGTGAATTTCTTTTGCATTATTTCCAACTTTTCCTCCCAGAAGGCTTCCATCTTTTTGGTCATTTCTGATTCAAATTCTTCATAGGTTTGTGGAGAGTTTCCATTTCCTTTGGAAGGTTTTGGAGCATTTTCTTTTATATTATCTTCTGTCTGCTCTGTATTTTGTATTTTGGCTCCATAGAATGTGTCCAAAGTCGCCCCTTTCTTCTTATTTTTCTTGGTATTTTGGGGCTTCTGTGGTTCTGTGGAGTTTGCCATTTCTGAATGTGGAGGATTAGTTTTTCTTGTCTCTGTCTGGTGTTCAGAGGCTTTAGTCCTGGGCAGATGGTTCTATGAGCTTTCCCTGGGTTAAACTGAATATGCCTCACTGGAACTGGAATGGAAGGGTCGGACCACGAGGCCACACTCTCCCCCCGGCTTGCTTTCCGGAAGTTGCCTTCAGAATCGCTGGCCGTGAGGCTGTTTCGTCGGCCTGCGGGGGGATGGGCTGCAGCTAGCCCAAGCTCCGAGGGCGAGGACTTTCACTGAGACTTGGATAGCAGGATCCAGCCTGTGAGGCTGTCTTGCCCGCCCTGAGGGTTGCTGTTGTTTCGACCAGCTCTCTGCAGCGGAAGCCCCAGGCAGTAACTTTCACTGGGACTGTAGAAGGCCCTGAGGGTTCTGCTCTCTGAGCCCGGCCGGGCTGCGGCTTCCGGGAGCCTTGGACTCTACGCTCCTACCCCTGAGGTCCGAGGGATCTCGGGTTCTGGCTTTTAAGGGGAGCCGTATCTTTTGATCCGGGTCCAGGTCCAGGAGGAGGGTTCCCAGGGTCTGTGCTGTTGATCGTTTTGAATTTCGGCCCCTTAGGAGCTTATCGTTTGAGATGGGTCGGGAAGGGTTTTCCGGAGATCTGAGCTTTAGCTTTCTCTAAGCCGCCATCTTAACCGGAAGTCTCGTTGATATTCTTGACCTTTTGTTCCTCTAGATTAATTTCATTTTCATTTTTCTAGTTTTATACAGCAATATTTTGGTAGTTTTATTGGTATTACACCGAGTAAGCAAGTTAATTTAGACAGCATTACAATTATTTACTATAACGACACAGTCCAATAATGGGCAGTTAATCCCAAAATTTTTAGGTCTATCTTTATTTCTATAAAATGCTTTGTAGTTGTATTTCATATAATTCCTGTGTGTCTTAGCAAATAGACTCCTAAATCTTTTACACATTCTGAAATTATTTTGAATGAAATTTGTTTCATATCTTCCTATTGAGTTTTCTTGGTAATATACAGAAATACTGATGATTTATGTGGGTTACTTTATATTCTGCTCTTTGGATGAAGCTAATGCTTCAATTAGTTTTTTGTTAAATTTCTAGCACTCTTTAAGTAAATCATCATATTACTTAAAATGATAATTTAGTTTCTTCTTTGTCTTTGGTTATTTGGTCAATTTCATTTTCTTGTCTCATTGCTATACTCAGCATTTTTATCATTATATATCAAATGAAAGTGGTGAAAATAACATTCTCACGTTAACCTAATTTTACTAGAAATTCTTTTAATATTTCTCTGTTACATTTAATGCTGGCTCTTGGTTTTAGATAAAGAGATACTTTCTTGGGGCAATTAAGGGATGCAGTAGATAGAGTACCTGGTTTGGAGAGAGTCAGGCCTGGAGTAAGGAAGAATTTATTTCAAATATATCATTGGAAACTGACTTGTGAGAGCCTGAGCAACTTGCTTAACTTCTATTTGCCTTAGTTTCCTCATCTGTAAACTGGGGACAATAGTACCTACCTCATATGCTTATTGTGAGGATCAAGTGAGATAACATTTGTGAAACATTTAGTATAGTGCCTGTCATATAGTAGATGCTATACAAATGTCAGTTATTATTATACTTACTATATCATGGAAAAGTCTATTTGTTCCTGTGCTTAATTTAAAAAATAAGAAATGGGTTTTACATTTTGTCAAGTATTTTTAGCCATTTATTGATATAATCTCTTGATTTTATCATTTTTATTATTAATGATTATAGTCTTTCTAAAACTGAATCAATTTTGTATATCTGGCATAAATTCAACTTTGTCGTAGTGCAGAATCTTCA
Organism: Monodelphis domestica; assembly: GCF_027887165.1. Classification (NCBI taxonomy): domain Eukaryota; kingdom Metazoa; phylum Chordata; class Mammalia; order Didelphimorphia; family Didelphidae; genus Monodelphis; species Monodelphis domestica. Next base: position 418,574,440 of record NC_077229.1, on the reverse strand, counting down.
AAATATGTTGTAGCTTCTTTGCTAAAATGCTATTCAATAGCTTTATTGATATTCAGTAGCAATTTTAGTTTAATATTTGTCTTCCTCTACTTTATCTCGTACTATTTGTGTCTCAGTATCACATTTGTTTTGTGGAAGGAATTTACTTTATTTTTACAAACAATGTAATAGTAGAATTAATGTTTCCATGAATATTTGCTAAATTTCACTTTTTAATCCATTTCTGGGTATTTTAAACTTTTTGAGAGTCCAATTATGGCTTATTCAATTCTTTCTCTTAGATTAGGTTATTTAAATATTTATTTATCTTTCTGTAATGTAAATATTTTACATTTTTATAAGTATTTATTCATTTCTTTTAAATAAACAGTTTTATTGATGTATAATTGGGCAAAATTTCAAATGATAGCCTTTATTTTATGTTTATTTGTTTTGATTTCTCCTTTCTCTTTTTTTATATGAACATTTTAGTTTTCCTCTTTCTTTTCAACATATTAGCAAATAGTTTTTTTAAAAAATTCATTAGTTGTTTTAAAAATCAATTTTTAATTTTGTTTAGTGTGAATCAACTCTCCCCTGCCTATTTTTAGATTTAATCACCAGAAGTGTATACACCCCACTTAATGCTTGAGTTGGGGGAGGTCTATAACCCATGTGTGCTAAAAGTGGGCAACAAATCAGAAATGACTGACTACCCCCTGGGCAGTCCTAAGAAAATTCTAAAACTGTGACTGGTCCATGTAAAGTGGAGAAAGACACAGAAAGTGAAACAAATAAGCATCTTTAAAAGCAGTTGTAACTTCCAGTGAGGGAGAGTTCTTTGGAATTCAGAATTTGAGTTCCAGTTGGAGTTTGAGTTGGAGGCTGGTGAAAGATTTTCTTTGTGGACCTGAGACTCTGACATTGGTGAGGCAGGTGAGGGAAAAGGCTGACTCCTTTCCTGACTTTCTAGAGGGACTATCTCTGAAAAGGCCCTGTCTTGGAAGAGGCTTCAAGGCTGGAGCCCTTGTTTTATTCATCACAGAGCCCTTGGCTGAAGGCTGAGGGCCCCTCTGGCTGAGAACTAATTAGCTTTGTTTGGGTTGAGCCAGAAGCCAGAGCAAAATACTTATTGTGTTAGGTTAGATATCTTACTCTATCCTCTTACATGTTTCCCTTACTTTCACTCTCTCTCCTTTTGTAAATAAACTACCATAAAAAGTCATTCTGACTTGAGTAATTAATTTTGGTGACCACATTTCTCATAAATTTAGTCCAACCTTTAATTTTTGACCCTTACATTAGCAATTCATTTTTCTTTTAAATATTAATTTTTGCCTTTTCAAAATGTCTATTTTTGTATTGAATTTAGGGGAGTTGATTTGATACTTTTCTAATTTTCTTTAGTTGCACACCTAATTCATTGATCTTTTACTCATTTGATGTTGAAAAAGTTTAGAAATATAAATTTCCTCTAAAGGGTGACTTTGACTGCATCCCCAAAGATTTGGTGTTTTGTCTCATTGTTGTCATTCTCTTTGATGAAAATTTTTTTTGTTTGCATGACTTGTTCTTTTTAATCCACCTATTTTTAGGATTAAGTTATTTATTCACCATTTACATTTGGATTTTTAAAAAAATATTCTTTACTGGTTGTAATTTTAATTGAATTGTAGCCAATAAATTATATATTTACTAGTAGTGATTTTCTGTATTTGTTTTTTGAGAGTTTTATGTCCTAACCCATGGTGAATTTTTGTAAAGGTGCCAAGAATAGCTAAGAACTGTGTATATTCTTTTCCATTCCATAATCAATAGAAAGCTATTATATTTACCTTTTCTTAAATTCTACTCAGATTCTTAACTTTTTTACTTACCTTTTGCTAGATTTGTCTAGTTCTGAAAGGACTATTTAAAAATATTTATTTAATTAATTTAAAATATTTTTCCATGGTTCCATGATTCATATTCTTTCCCTCCCCTCATCCCTCCCTCCTTCCATAGCCATTGAGCAATTCCACTGGGTTTTACATGTATCATTGGTCAAGATCTATTTCCATATTATTAATATTTGCATTAGGGTGATCATTTAGAGTCTACATCCCCAATCATGTCCCCATCAAACTAATTGATCAAAGAAATGTTTTTCTTCTATGTTTCTTCTCCCACAGTTCTTTCTCATAAGCCCCTCTGAATTGCCCTGGATCATTGCATTGCTGCTAGTAGAGAAGCCCATTATATTCAATTGTGTCACAGTGTATCAGTATCTGTATACAATGTTCTCCTGGTTCTGCTCCTTTCATTCTGCATCAGTTCCTGGAGGTCATTCCAATTCCCATGGAATTCCTCCACTTTATTATTCCTTTGAGCACAATAGTATTCATCATCAACAGAGACCATAATTTGTTCAGCCATTCTCCAATCGAAGGGCATCCCCTCATTTTCCAATTTTTTGCCACCACAAAGAGCATGGCTATAAATATTTTTGTACATAAATTTTTTCCCATTATCTCTTTGGGGTACAAACCCAGCAGTGGTATGGCTGGACCAAAGAGGAGGCAGTCATTTAAAGCCCTTTGGGCATAATTCCAAATTGCTTTCGATAATGGTTGGATCAATTCACAACTCCACCAGCAATTCATTAGTGTCCCAATTTTGCCACATTCTCTCCATTTATTACTTTCCTGAAAGGATCATTTTGTAGTCTTCAAAAAGTTTGTAATTTTCTCATTAATTATTCCCTGCAATTTGATTACCCCATCCCCATTTAGTTTTTACAAAATTAAAGTCAATTGGAATTTTTATTGAATGTTTAATTTTCCTAGTTCCCAAATTCCTTCTCTCCATTTCCTTACCCACCTCAGCCATGATGATTACTCATCATGAGATTCTTGGGGTGGGGGGCAAAGGGCAGGAGTATAAGGCTCACAAAACTGGATTTGAGGCCAGGTACCTCTGCCTTCTGGTTGTGGTGGGGGATGAGTAGGAGGATCTGCTGCCTGGAATACTGACCTCTGAGTATTTGAGGATACTTTCCCAAGGAAACAGCATCCCTTTTCCCCATATCCAATCACTCAATGAGCCTGTTACTCCCTTCTTTAGGGGTTGAGGCAGAGCTGAAAAAATGAGCAAGGTTAGCAACCCAAATTTCCAAACCAAGGCCCACTCATCCAAATCTTCAATCTTTCCAAATCCATTCCACCCATCTGGTCTTCACTACTCACCCTTGTCATTTAGCCAAAAATTCTAAAGCCTGCCCTTGACTGAGACAGACAGAAAGAGAATAACTCCTTCCAAGACCCTTATCCCCCAATCTACCATCCCTCACCAAGCCCAGACTTCTGGAAGACAGGAAAGAAGTAAGGAGGAAAGGGGAAGGAGGATGGAAAGAAGGAAGAAAGGAAGGAAAGGGGGAAGGAAAGAAAGAAGGAGGGAAGGAGAGAAGAAAGGAATAACTTTTCCATTAAGTACTTAAAAGCTCTGCTTTTTGATGCATATATATTAAATACTGTTAATATTTCATTAAAGAACTTTTAAGTGTCATGTAATTATGCTATTTATCTCTTAACTATGTCTGCTTTTATTGTTTTGTCTGAGATGATGTTTGTTGCCCTTGTTGATTTATTTTTATTTATTCAAAAAACCTCTACTTTCCATCTTAGAAACAAAACTCTGTCTTGGTTCTAAGGCAGAAGAGCAGTTAAGGGCTAGGCAATAGGGATTAAGTGACTTGCCCAGGATCACACAGCTAGGAGGTGTCTCAGGCTAAATTTGAAAACAGGACCTTCTGTCTCTAGACCTGATTCTCAATCCACTGAGCCACTTAGCTGCCTCCTTTTTATTGTTTTTTTTTTTAATCGCCCAAAGCATAATACATCCTGCTCCTTCCTCTCAGTTTAACATTGTATGAATTTTTCTGTTTCAAGAGTTTCTTATAAATAACATATTGCTGGGTTTTGTTTTTTTATGTGTTCTGCTATCCTCCTTTGTTTTGTGGGTGAATTCATTTAATTCTCATCCATGGCTATGATTACTTTGTGTTTTCCTCCATCATATCCTTTTCTGCCTTTTCCTCTCTTCTGTAATAAGGGATTATTTGAATGATAAATGATAACTAAAGATCAGATCTCTAATCTCCTCCCTTCCTCCCTCTTTCCCTTCAACCCCTGGTTACCTCCCTCCTCCCTTCTTGTCCCTATTTGTCCCCCCTCCCTTCCTCCCTCCTATTTTCCACTGATCCTTCAGTTGGTCTCTCTCAATCAATTCAGAGTGGTATATCAAATAAATCACTCTTTTCTCTTCTCTAAGACAAATAAGGGATTTATTGGGGAGAAAGGTAAAGATAAGAAAATGGAGGGAAAGAGGGTTTGAGGTTTCCCTAATACTAGGATAGTTCCTAGGCATGAGGATGGTGGAATATAGTTTAGATTGGGAAAATGGGTTAACAGGTCTGGAAATTCAGTCACTGTAACACAGCAGAGAAATCAGAGAGAGCTGGACTTTGTCCTTTCTTTCTGTCCCCAAGCCAAGAGACCAAGGATTTCAGTTTGACTCCTTCTTCTTAACTGTCTTTTCCAGTCCTCATTCCAAATAGAATGTTGTCCTTGACTGACAGTTCTGGAGTCTTTGCTTTTCCAGCCTGGTAGGCTTTTCAGATTCTCTCCTCCACACTTCCTGCTGATCTTTTGTAAAGAAGGTGGTCAAGAAAATAAGGACTCTGAACAATATTAGTAATAATTTATGAATGCTTATCATTAATTCATTCAGATCTTAAAGGGCCTTGAACATCAGTCCAAGGAACTTGAATTTAATCCTGTAGTCCATAGAGAGTTGCTGACAAGTGGTGAGAATCCACTTTTTAAAATTTAATTAAAAAAAATTTTTTTAAACCCTTACCTTCTGTCTTAGAATCAACACTGGGTATTGGTTCTAAGGCAGAAGATCTGTAAGGGCTAGGAAATGGGGGTCAAGTGACTTGACCAAGGTCACATAGCTAGGAAGTGTCTGAGTCCAGTTTTGAACCCAGGACCTCCTGTCTCTGGGCCTCTCAATCCACTGAGCCACCCAGCTGCCCATGGAGAACCTACTTTGATTGTTCTGTCCTGTGGTGACCCTGATCACCTGTTTAAAATCTTGTGAATTCACCCTGGATTTGCTTTGTGCCTCCTTTTCAAATCACCAGCCTTCATTCCTTTAAGTACCTCCTGGAGGGTGTAGGGAAGAAGAGGAGGTCTCTAAGTTAGAAGTGGCTAGAGTGCCTCTTTTGCCTTCAGCTAACCCCATGTGTGAAGGCCAAGCAAAGAGCAAGGTGAAATGACTCCAGGCATTCCTTAGAGGCTCATTCTTTCCAGCCTCCAAGGCTTTTCTATCTCCTAGAGTCCCTTGGGAAAGCACAGTTTAGAAGGATCAGCAGTAGGCTTGGGTCTTTTTTAGGACTCCAGGTGCCTGAGGACACCTAGGCAGGGGATAGGATTAGTGTGCTGCTCCTATTTCTGGCTGGGTTGCTGTGGCATCTGCTGCTATCTATTGGCTCAGAATTTTGAGTTCCTATGGCCAGTCCTCCAGAAGATGCTGTTTCCTTCTGGGTACCATGCATATATCTTGTGTACCAGGTGCGTAATGATGGCTGGACTATGGCTTTGTGGTTTCAAATCTAGGCTTCCTATAGACATGGTCAGTTGAGCCAAGCATTGGTCATTTCACCTATCAGAGTATTTTTGTAAAAAATGTTTGAGGGGAAGCAGCTGGGTATCTCAGTGGATTGGGAGCCAGGCTTAGAGATGGGAGGTCCTGGTTCAAATCTGGCCTCAGACACTTCCCAGTTGTGTGACCCTGGGCAAGTCACTTGACCCCCATTGCCCAGCCTTTACCACTCTTCTTCCTCGGAACCAATACACAGCATTAATTCTAAGACAGAAGATAAGGATTTAAAAAAAATATTTGAAGATTTTCCTTTTTTTTTTAATGGAACTAGGATTTCAGTGGTATAGGTAGTTCTCACTAAAGAACTTACTCTATCAACAGGGATTAGCACTGTCTCCATGGCTTACAGTCTTAGAGGGTTGGCTAGGGGTGCGAAGAGGTTAAGTGATTTGCCCAGGGTCACAATACCAATTTGTGCCAAAGACAGGAATTGAGCTCAGAGGTTGATTATCCATGACACTGACATCCCTTTCTAAATTCATTCACTCTTTTCTTCTTTGTCAGTGCAGATAATAGTGTTTAATGTGAACATACCCTAAAATGGCAGTGGGAAGGAGGTATGTTTATTTTTTTCCCTAGCCCATGAGTCAGTATGGAGGATAGAGCATTGAGCCTACAGTCAGGAAGACCTGAGTTCAAATTTAGCCTCATATTAAAAATTTTATTATGTATTTTTATAGATATTATTTTGATTACATTATATTGAATATATATTTATGTGTAAATATATATTTGTATATTTTTTAAAGACTCATTAAAGATTTATTCTTTTGGGAGTTCAAGGGTTTTTCTGTCTCCTAGAATCTTTTGGGAAAATACAAATATTAGTTTAGAGGGATCTGCCGTGGATGTGGGTCCGTCAAAGATTCCAGGGGCCTGATGACAGCCATGCAGTAGATATGACCTTTTTACGTATAGTCTGAGGTGACTAGGATTGGAGCTCATTTCAATGAGATTGCCCTAAATGTCCTTTGGGGGACACCGAAAAGAGAGAGCTTTAGGTGGCCTCAACAGCTCAAAGTCCAATATTTCAGGTAAAAATGCTTACCCTAAGTTACTCTGCTCTTCAACCAGCTGGGTTGCTTGTCATTCTTGCTCTACACTTTCCGTTTTGGGTCATTCTGTTCTCTGTGCCTGCAATAAACTGATGTCCTTCCCTGCTATAAAAGAAAACCTATGAGTCAGCTAGGTGGGACAGTAGATAGCATGCTAGGCCTGGAGTCAGGAAGACCTGAGCTCACTTCTACTCAGATATTTATTATAATTGTATCATCTTGGGCAATTCACTTAATTTCTGTTTGCCCAAGTTTCCTAATCTGTAAAACGGGGATTATAATTGCAATATATTATAGAGTAGTTGTGACTGTCAAATGAGAAGAGACTGGTAACAAAATAGAACAAAAACAGTGGCTTAGCTCAGTGTTTGGTATGTAGTAGGTGCTATTTAAATGTTTATTTCTTCTCTTCTTGAGGATGGTGAGTATTTTGTTTTTGCCTTTGTAACCCCAGAACTTTTCACACTACTGTATGCAGTAGGTGATTAATAATGAACTGTGAATGGAAATGAATTGATTTGATTCCTGTTTACATCCTCCTCATCCTTCAAGATCCATTGTAAATGTGGCTTTGTTTAGGAACCCTTCCTGGCTTTTCATGTTCTCTGATCCCCGCAGCTAGAAATCTACTTTCTTTCCTAGGATTTAACTTAGCATTTTGTCTGTGCATCTTCTGTACTTCTCACATTCTACTTAGCATCCTAGCTAGCTGCTTAAGTGTTATAGTCCCCTGCTACACTCTAAAATCTGTGAAAGCAAGTCCTGTATTTCATTTAATATCTTAACTTCCCTTTGTTGAATAGTGTAATAAAGATTTGTTTGAGTGATAAATGATAACTAAAGATCAGATCTCTAATCTCCTCCCTTCCTCCCTCTTTCCCTTCAACCCCTGGTTACCTCCCTCCTCCCTTCTTGTCCCTACTTGTCCCTCCTCCCTTTCTCCGTCCTATTTCCTATTGATTCTTCAGTTGGTCTCTCAATCAACTCAGTGATGTATCAAATAAATCACTCTTTTCTCTTCTCTAAGACAAGTAAGGGATTTATTGGGGAGAAAGGTAAAGATAAGAAAATGGAGGGAAAGAGGGTTTGAGGTTTCCCTAATACTAGGATAGTTCCTAGGTATTGTAAGCCTTAAAATTCTTAGACTTATGAATGTTGGAAATTTCCCCACTGGGAAATTTCATACTTGAAAAAACCGCCCAGAGGTCTGCCCCCCTTTGCACATGTCTGTTGAAGGTCATATTCTCAAATAATTAAATCTTGATCTTTGCTGCAGCCCTTCCTAAATCCTGTTACTCTGAGAAGGGTGGAGATTGTAAGTTCCAAGACCTGGTTCTGTCATTCCAAGTATCTCTATTGTATCAATTCTAAAATCAATCATGACTCAAAGAACTTCCTGTTCTATGCTTAAGCATAGGTCAAAGCCCTTTCCATTGTTTAGCAAAAGGTTTCTGTCCTAAAGTAGTCTTAAGTAGGAGGAGAAGGATCCTCCCATGCCAAAGAGTTTCACATTCCAATAGAGTTCTTACTATCAGTAGGACATTATTTCAAGTATGAAATTTCCCAATGGGGAAATTTCCAACATTCATAAGTCTAAGAAATTTTAAGGTTTACAGTATAATGATGGTGGAATATAGTTCAGATTGGGAAAATGGGTTAACAGGTCTGGAAATTCAGTCACTGAAACACAGCAGAAAAATCAGAGGGAGCTGGACTTTGTCCTTCTTCCTTTCTGTCCCCAAGCCAAGAGACCCCTTCTTCTTTCTTTCTCCAAGGCAAAGAGACCAAGGACTTCAGTTTGAATCCTTCTTCTTAACTGTCTTTTCCAGTCCTCATTCCAAATAGAATGTTCTCCTTGATGGACAGTTCTGGAGTCTTTGCTTTTCCAGCCTTTTTGCAGACTTTTCAAATTCTCTCCTCCACAATAGAGAGGAGTGAAGTGGGGGATAGGGCTTCACAAATGCTGGTTGAGTGGTGTTAGTTGAATAGAAATCTCTCTGGTTCTCCATGTTTTCTCCATTTCTTCCATACAAAGTGAAGAATTCAGATGGCACCTCTGAACAATACTTCCACAGTTGGCACCTTAGGCAGAATTTCTATAAACCTCAGAGATACCACTCTGCATCTGGAATATAGCTGCAATGTCTTGTTGTTGCTGTTGATCCAAACAGGGCATATATTTACAAATTAATTTATGTAGATATGTGTTTAGATGCAAACATAACATATTTGTATGAAGGGAAAATGCCCAGATTAGTAATTTCTTCAGGTAAGAAAGCTGACCATTTGTTGTCTTCCTCTTGTCTCCCCCATTAGATCATAAGCTCCTTGAGGGCAGGGGCTGACTTTTGCTTCTTTTTGTATCTCCAGCACTTGGAACAGTGCCTGACACATATTAGGCACTTAAGAAATGTTTATTGAGTTAAACTGAACCAAGGTGACGTAGGCAGTAAAAGGTAGAGATTTTTAACCTAAGCTCTATGACTTTGGTGCTATCATACAGCACAATATTGAATATAACATAGAGGTGCAAAACAAAGTGTTATGCAAGTTCCTATTCTCCACTCAGCTGCCAAGGTTCTTTTTCTAAAGCATTAGTCTGACCAGGTTACACTCCTGCTCAGTCATCTCCAGTGATTCCATAAAGGATCAAGTAGAAAGGCTTCTATTTGGAATTTAAAGTTCTTTATATTTTTGCCACTTCCTAGATTTCCAGCCTTCCTGCAGCTTACTCCCCTTCATGCATTCTATGACCTAGCAACACTGGCCTACTTATTGCTCCTCAAATATATCCTCCCTCTCTCATTTTCCTGCATTTGCACTGACTGTGTCCCATGCTTAGAATGCTTTCCCTTCTCTCCACCACTTAGACTCTGTGGCTTCCTTTTAAGACTTAGGTCAGGGGGCAGCTGGGTGGTTCAGTGGATTGAGAACCAGGTTCAGAGACAGAAAATCCTGGGTTCAAATCTGGCCTCAGACACTTCCCAGCTGTGTGACCCTGGGCAAGTCACTTGACCCCTATTGCCTAGCCCTTACCACTTTTCTGCCTTAGAACCTATACACAGTATTGATTCTAAGACAGAAGGGAAGGGCTTAAAAAGAAAAATACTCAGGTCAAACACTGCTTCCTGTAGGAGACCTTTCCTGGTCTCCTAGATACTAATGATTTTTCCTTCTGAGAGTCTCATCTTTAACTCCATTATCTTGCATGTACCTAATTATTTGCACATTGTTTCCTCCATTAGAATGTGACACCTTTGAATATGGGTGAGACACAGCACAATGCCTAGTCTGGAATAAACATTTCTTGATTGACTGATCACTCATGGGAAAGACTTTAGGGAGGAGGGGGTATCTGAAGTGACTTAAAAAGATGGGAATTAAAAAAAAAAGAAAGTCACACAATTAAAAAAAAAAGATGGGGATAAGGTCAGTTAGGTGACTCAGTAAATAGCTAGGTCTAGAGCGGTGAGGTCCTGGTTCGAATCTGACCTCAGACACTTAGCTTAAAGACCCTGGGCTTAATCCCATTTGCCTAGTCCTTACCACTCTTCTGTCTTGGAACCAATACTTAGTATTGATTCTAAGACTCAAAGTAAGGTGGTTGTTTTTTTTTTTAAAGATGAGAATGAAATGCAACTGGTGAAAATGCAGGCAGGATGATTTTGTTATGAGGAACAATGTGAGAAATAGCATATCCAGGCTGGAAAGTGTGATGCTTGTTTGGGGAAACAAAAAGTAGGCTACTACTCCAATTTCCCTTCCTGGAACTCCCAGAACTGAAGAGAATGGGGGATGTCCTTTTTCCTTTTGCTCCATTCAGGGCTAGATAAAGAGCAAATCCAGCTAAGAGTTTTATTTGAAAGTCCTCCATGGAGAGTTAGTTAAGGGCTTATTGGAAAATTGCAGCCTGCCCTTCCTTCAGTGGTTGAGCTAGCCAATAGCTATAACCAATAACAGCATGGCTAAGAAAAGGTATGCTTGTGTGCTTTACTGTGTGATTGTGAGCAAATAATGACACTTCTCCGAACCTCAGTTTCCCTATCTTCAAGTTGGGGAGAATGATGATATCATCCTTCCATCTCTTTATAGAATTATCAGGAAGAACAAATGGAAAGTACTCAGCAACTTCATAAACTACTGCAAGAATGTATTATTACTAATAAGACCTAATCAATCAAAGAAAATAATGGTTGGGGTGGAAAGAAAGAGCTGGAGTGAAGACACAGGATCCAATTCTCATTCTGTTAGTATGGTATGCAACTAGGCAAGTTGTGAGAGGTTTCCCTAAATCCTTTAAGCTCTGAATCCTTTGAGATTCTAGTCTATCCAAAGTATGCACAGAGCACTAGACTTGAAATCAGGAGGAAAGCCTGAGTTCCAATCCTGCCTCAGATACTTCCTTATATGTATGACTCTTGGCGAGTTGCTTGATCACTCTGAACATTGGTTTACTTTTCTGTAGAACACAGATAATCATAATCATCATCATAATAATGCTAATACCTACTTCACCAGTTTTGTGTCAGGACAAAAAGAGATACATGAGCTTTACAATACCTTCAAGGGCTACATAAATGTTTATTATTGTTAACACAATGAATATTTATTAAGGGCTTATTGTATGTGTGTAGAACACTGTTCTGGGAGCCAGAAAAATAAAAAATTTAGGAAAAAAACCATGATCGTGGCTCTTCTAGAGCTTACAATCTAGAATTGGGGCCAAGATCCCCATTTCCAGATTATATAATATGTTGTTGCTGTTGTTTCAAGTGTATCAGATTCTTTGTGACTCCATTTGGGGTTTTCTTGGCAAAGATACTGGAGTTTCTCCTCCAGCTCATTTTACAGGTGAGGAATTAAGGCAAAGAGGGCTAAGTGACTTGCCAGGGTCACAGAGCTATTGTCTAAGATCAGATTTGAACTCATAAAGATGATCCTTCCTGATTGCAAGCCCAATGTTCTATCCACTGTACCATTTAGCTGCTCTATATATAATATACAATGTTACATTATATGTACATTAGAGAATTATGAACTCTAGGGCTACATGAGGAATGAATAGGATAATCAATAGCTGAGGGGAACCAAGAAAGTGGTGTGAAGGAGTTAGTGTTTGGCTTAAGCTTTGAAAGAGATATAGGAATTCAATAAATGAAGAGGGCAAGATAGGGCATTTGAAACATTGGGACTCCTAGGAGCAGAAGGATAGAGTAGTTGTAAAAGGGGCAGAAAATAGAGCAAGTGTAAAGTTCATGGAGATGAATAATAATATGAAATAAGATTGGAAAGATAAAACATTTCCCCCATTTTATAGATGGATAAATTGAGACAGAGGTGCCCAAGGAAATCTTCTATTTCTTTTCACCCAGTAAAACAGAGGACTAGAATCCCAGATCACCTGGTCCCTAGCCTAGTGTTCTTATTTGTACATCTTTATACCAGCTAATCTTGCCTGGAACCAGTTATTTGGACAAGACTCAAAATTGTATGTTGAAAAGATCTGTTTCGGATAACACTAACATTCACTGAGTGGCTGGAATCAATGAGGCAGACAAACATGGAGCCACTAACTTCCGAGCTACCTGATATTGACATCTCACTGCTCAATGGCACATTTTACCATGAACCTCTCACAAAAGATTGGTTGGTCTAACCATTGTACAGTAGCACTGAGTACAGTGGGAAACGAACTTCTATTTGTCATTTTCTCTGACCCAGGTACAAGAGGACCCACAAAATTTAGCTCCATTATGTGACCTCACAAGTCTCACAAACTTCACAAGGTTCTTCCACCTTTTCAGCCTTTGCTAACTCATTAAATGCTTGGAGGGGGAGGATTGCACTGAAGGAGCTTTTGAGATTCTTGAAAGGCTTTGAAATTCTAGTTTACAAAGAGAATATTAGAGGGATTTCTGGTGATCAGCAAAGTGGGAGGTGAGTCAGCAGTTAGAAGAAGAGAGAGGCAAGGATAGTCTTGGGCATTCTTTTCTCCACTCTCAGGCTACTTTAATGACCTCACAGGTGTGCACTTAAAAGAGAGAGAGAGAGAGTGACAATTCAGAGAGAGGATGCTAAACTACAGTCCCTTGTTGGATCTCTTGGTCAAACTGCAGGTGATGCCCAAAGTGGGCGAATCAGAGAGGGTCAGGAAACAAGCATTTATTAAGTGCCTACTCTGTACCAGGCACTGTGCTAATTGCTTTAGAGATATTTTCATTTGATCTTCATTGACTTATGGAACTGCTGAAAGTACTGTAGGGACCAGCTTCCCTCTACATCTGATAAATGACTATAATAATAACAGTTGATATTTATATACAATTTAGGCATTAATTCATATGGGATATAAAGCATTTTCTACTTATTATCTCATTTGGTTCAGCACTAGTCAGCATCAAAGTTGAGCTTTCATGCAGTCTTTTTTTCATAAAGCTTTTTTATTTTTTAATATAGCCTCTGTTTGAACACCTCCAGTAACAAGAAGCTCACTCACTACTTTGGGAGGCAACTCATTTCATGGTTGGACAGTTTTTATTTTTAGAAAGTTCCTCTTTAATATTGAACCAAAAAAAATCTGCCTCCCTGTAATTTCCATCCATCAATCCCAGCTCTGCATTCTGAGGACAAGCAGAACAAGTCCAATCTCTTTTCCACATTACAGCTTTATAGATATTTAAAAGCATATCTCTTCTAAATCTTCCCCAGGAAGCAAGGTAGTATAATGCAGGGGTTCTTCACATCTTTTTTTGGGTGTCATGGATATCCTTGGACTATCTGGGGAACATTTCTCAGAATAGTCTTTTTAAAGTACACAAAATACATAGGATTATAAAGGAAACCAATTAAATTAAAATTACCGTTATCAAAAACTATATTTTTTAAAAGTTCATGGATCCCAGCTTAATAGTCCTTGATGAAGTGTTAAGGGCCTTCGGTCTGAATCTTCCCTATGCCAGTTACTAGTGATTCTGAACATGTCACTAAGTATCTCTGAGCTTCAGTTCCTCAGTCTTTGAAATTGGAATATTAATATGCCATCTACTTTATAAGCTTTTTGTAGTGGGTCAGAAAGTTTTGTGTGGTAAAAATAAAAGTGCTGGATTTGGGGTTAGAATATATGGTTCAAATCCTAGCTCTGGAACTTGTGCAAACTCAAACAAATCAGGTCTCATTTTTCTTTATCTGTAAAATAAATGGGTGGGGTAAGGTGACATCTTTCTAAAAAATATTTGTTTATTTTCAAATTCTCTCCCTCCCTTCACCTTTTCCTTCACCCACTAAAAAGTCAAGGAATAAGATAGTCATTATATGTGTGTGTGTGTGTGTGTGTGTGTGTGTGTGTGTGTGTGTATGAAGTCATACAAAACCTATTTTTGCTTTAGCAATGTTCTGTGAAAAAAAAATCATGAAAAATAAAGGTAAAAATATGCTTCAATCTATTCTCTGAGTCCATTAGTTCTCTGTTAGGATGTGGATAGCATTTTTCATCACAAGTTCTTCTGAGTGAATAGTGAATCATTGTCTTGATCAGAGGACCTGAGTCTTTTATATTTGATTTTCCTCACAATATCGCTGTTACCATGTACATAGTTCTTCTGGTTCTGCTCACTTCACTTGGCATCAGTTCATATAAGTCTTCCCAAGTTTTCCTGAAACAGCCCCCTTCATCCTTTCTTATAGCACAATAGTATTTCATCACACCCATTATTCCAGTTCTTTGCCACCATAAAAAGAGCTGCTCTAAATCCTTTGATCTCCTTGGGGAACCAGCTAGTGGTATTACTGGGCCAAAAGGTTTGCCCAAGTTTATAGCCCTTTTGGGCATAAGTCCAAATTTTTCTCTGCTAACTTCTCTTCTAGTTTGAAGTTTATGGTCATCTGATGCTAAGTACACAAGTGTCCCCCAGAGCAATCTTTTGTCTGGACTATTGCAAAAGATTTCTAACTATTCTTCCTGCCTCTCTCTACTCCAACATATCTTCTAATTAGCTGCCAAAGTGAATTTTCTGAAAATCACGTCTGAACAAGCTACCTTCCTGCTCAATTAGTTCCTGTGGCTCCCTGTTGCTTCTAGGATCAAATATAAGCTCTTCCCCCCTTTTTTTTAAATGGAGAAACAGAGGGAGATAGGGCGAGAAGTAAATATCCAATGAATCCTCTATATATCTTGTTTATATGTAGTTGTTTGCATATTGTCTCCCCAAATGAATTATGAGCTCCTTGAGAGGAAGACCTATTTTTGCCTTTCTTTGTATCTTCTGCCTTAGAATGGTTCCTAGCACATAGTAGGTGCTTTTAAGTTCTTTATACTTGGTTCCTTCCTACCTTTCCAATATTCTTACACTTAGCACCTCTCATGTTCTCAGGCACACAGGCTTTCTTGTTGCTCCTCACAAAGGACCCCATCTTCTCTTTGTAACTTCACATTAGCTATTCTCCAATCCTAGAAAGCTCTTTCTCTTCACATTGACCTCTTAGTTCCCCTATATTCCTTCATGACTCAGGGCAAACCTAACTTTCTACTGGAGGTCTTTTCTCAGACTAGTGCCTTTCCCTTTGAGATCACCTTCCACCTACTTTGCTGTTATGGTTAAAATTCTCTAGGGGCTGTGTATCAATTTATAATTATTTATTAAATGGTGAAAAGTGGGTAGGAAAGGAACATAATCACATAGCCAGTTGCCTAGCTAACTGGAACTCACTCCTATGCTTTAACAGGATGGAGAGAGCCTTGAGCTTCTTAGAGCCATAATTTATACCTCCTTGACATCACTTTTTCTGGGCCACCCTGATTGGATAAAATTGACCTCAGTCCAGGTCAGAGGCCAACGGTCAAGTGGGACAAGAGGCAAGTGTCTTCTAGGTCGCCAGGGAGCCTTGAGGCCTCTGGCTGGCATCCTCCATATATGGATAAGCTTCTGGCCTTGTTCTTAATCTAATCAAAGGATGGAGGCTGATTGGAAACCTAAGACACTAGAGAAACACCCCAAGATGGATCCTAGATGCCAAGAAAATGGGTGCAAACTGGTGTTCAATTCTCATATTGCATATACCTTACCAAGTACCCCCCTCCCCCCATTAGAATTTCCTTAAGAATTTCCCCCATTAGAAGTTCCTTAAGGCAGAGATTGGTGTTTCATCATTGTACTGAATAATGTTTGTTGATGGTTGACCGACTAATTAACAAGGAGATAAATATACCTGAACCATCTAGGCATCACTGAGACATTATGGGACTCATGATCCTTATCCAAGATAGACCAATATTAATATATACTTTATTATTATTACTATGATTATATTATATTATTACTAATATAACATGTTATAGTAGTAATAAACATATGCAATTATTGGTAATTGGTATTATTGGTAATATTAATATTAGTTAATTAACATTATTAATAATAAATATGTAAATGTTATTACTAATATATATTTTATTAAAAAGAGCAGGTTTAATTGAAGAGGTGGTGTAGGAATATTCTCCATCTATGACCTTTTTCCTCCCTTCTCTGTGAGGTCAGACAGCCTGTTCTGGGCAATGGAGATGACAAAACTGGGAGAGGAATGCTACCTTATGCAAGTCTCACCCTTTGGCCAGATTATGTAATTAACAAAAGAATTTGTGGAAAGAAAGGGAAAATGCCAAGGTCTAAGAGTCTCCAGGGAAAGTTGGCTAGAGAATGAGATTCTGATGACACAAATGAATGTTTCCAATGAGCAAGAAAGGTCTTGTGGCTAATAAATCAACATAATAATAGCTAACATTTATGTACTATATGGATAATTTAGGGTCGTGACCTAATCTAAATTTAATTTTTGGTCTCCAGGAGATATCCCAAATAAAATACCCAAGTCAGTTTTAATCAATTTATAGGGAAGAAATCAAGGAGAAGAAAGAGGGAAAAGTATAGGATTTCTCCTGCCCGGCCTGTGCCAGGGAGAGTTCAAAGTCCTTCGCCATGAGGTCTTTGAAGATTAGAGGCTTTCTCTAAGAAGAGAGTGTTTGGAAGGTAAAGGAGACAAAAATCAGCCTAAACTCTGAGAGATCTCAGAGAAGATGCCTCACCTGAACTATGTTACTAGGCTTCCTACAGTATGGTATCAAGGAAAACTTACCACTAAACCTGGACAATAGCTGCTGCCATGCCAAGATGCCAAGATGCTCAGCAAGCTGCCGCCAGCCACCTCTCCCCTGGAAAAGAAGCTGGAGAGATGAAGTGATGCAAAATTTATAGATGGTTTTATATCACTTTCCTGCACCTCACATGTACCAATGATATCTTAGGCTTGACTTAGGACAGCCCAGGGGTCTGTCAGTTATTTCTGATTTGTCATTTGCTAGTACATGTCTGTCATAGACCATCCTCCTAAATACTTAATCCTTAAGTATGGGTGTAGTCATTCCTGATTTTGTTAGACTAAGTAGAGTGGAGTAATCTAAAGTTCACAGTACTGTGTGTCAGGGACTGTCCTAAGCACATTACAACTATCTCATTCCATCCTCACAACAACCCTGGGAGACAGGTGCCATTTTTATCTCAATTTTACTGATGAGGAAACTGAGGAAAACAGATAAAGTGACTTGCCCAGAGTCAAACAGTTAGTAAGTATGTCAGGCCAGAGTTTGAACTCAGGTCTTCCTGATTCCGGGTTCAATATTCTACACACTGCACCACTTCACTGGTTCCAACACAACTATAGGCAGTTCTTGCTTTATGTAAGTAGATTTCTACATAAAGTGATTTTTATTAATTATTATAATGATTAATAATGTGCCCCAATAATTAATAATTAATAATATGCCCCAAACATCCACTTCCTTTAGCCTATATAAGAAAGACATACACAAAATAATATCTTAGTGCAAGTCATAAAATTTACTAAAATGCATACGTATTAAATACTGTGCCAAGATAATAAGTAGAATTATGAAATGAAAGGTAAAGTTAATGATTGTACAGTGGCTGGTTGTTGTCCTGTGTACTCAGAAGAGGACTAAAATGACATCGCTAAGTGATGTCTTTTGGTTGGGCATAAATTGGATTAAAGTGAGGTAGAGTGCACAAAGTTGTTGGCCCCACTCCCTATCTTCCAAAGTCATCGAAATCCAGTGGCAAGACAAAAATCCAGATGACTGGCAATGGCCCAGATGCAGGGGATGATCTCGGCATCTTGGATGTCTGACTAGGTTCTCAGTGCTCTTCACAGCCTGCTTCCACCTCCTTCATGGCCTTTGGAACGAATGATTCTCATCTAGCCACTGTACCAGGAGAACCTTCACAGGCCTGAGCAGACATTCCCCTAATTCCCTGATGGCTTTCAGGCCTCTCCACTACCTTCAAACTCTCTGCCCAGACAGTTTTACTGGGGTTTGGCTGCTGTTGTGCATTTTAATACTTTTTGAAGCTACAGGTAAGAGCTATGGGTGGCAGGTGGATGAACAAGTCCTCCTTCTAGAGGTTCTTTCCTTCCCCAGACACCCTGCATAGCACACTATCCAATAGGGTTAATGCAGGTGTGCAGCATCTTGCCTCTTCCTCATGCAGGGCCCCTAGATTTTTATCACTAGTGGTTGGCTGTGCAACTTAAAAAAAAATAAAGCTATGGAGAGATATTTGGACAGCTCTCTCTCTCTCTCTCTCTCTCTCTCTCTCTCTCTCTCTCTCTCTTTCTCTTTCTCTTTCTCTCTCCCTCCCTCCCTCCCCCTCTCTCTCTCTCTCTCTCTCTCTCTCTCTCTCTCTCTCTCTCTCTCTCTCTCTCTCTCTCTCTCCCTCCTTCTCTCCCTCTTTCTCTCTCTCTCTCTTTCTCTCTCCCTCCCTCCCTCTCTCCCTCTCTCCCTCTTCTCTCTCCTCTCTCTCTCCTTCTCTCTCTCTCTCTCTCTCTCTCTCTCTCTCTCTCTCTCTCTCTCTCTCTCTCTCTCTTCTCTCTCTCTGTCTCTCCCTGTCTCTGTCTCCGTCTCTCTCTTTCCCTCTCTCTCTTTTTTCCCCTCTTCTATATCTGATAATAGCAAGCAATATTATCCTCAACTAGACTTTGAACTTTTAAAAATCTTAAAGTATTTGAATCCATCTTTTCTTTCAGAATCCTTTACATGAAGTCAAATTTACATGAAGTAAGAATTATTTGCATATAGAAAACTCATCTCTTAGTCTAGATTAAAATTTTTTTTTGTTGTTTTTTAAAACCCTTATCTTCAGTCTTAGAATCAATACTGTGTATTGGTTCTAAGGCAAAAGAGTGGTAAGAGCTAGGCAATGGGGTTAAGGGACTTGCCCAGGGTCACACAGCTAGGAAGGTTTTTTTTTGGTGTTTCAAAACATTTAATGAACCATTTCAAGTTTGTAATTATGTATAAATTTACTTTTTTAAAAAATGGATACAGACTGCATGTAGTAAGCTATAGATGAAGATGTAGATGCTATAACAATCCTTTTAAACGTGGAATTTGCCTGAAAACCAACATTTGTTAGCAGGACTTCAGTAACCCCAAAAGAATAAATTCTAATACATTCAGATGCAACAAGGTGATGATACAATGAGGTGATTAAGGTCTTTTTATTTTTTATTTTAAATAATTTCTTGACATCGTAAAAGAATTTTACATTATGATTCAGGGAAGCAGGGGTAGGATAAGGATTGGGGAAGCTGGTTGGGGACATCAGAACAATCCGACAAACAAAAAAAGCAAATAACACCAAGAAACACATGATAGAGAGAGAACAGGTAGGTTGGGGATGGGGACTTGTCCAGGATCACACAGTAGGAAGTTTTTTTTTTTAGTAAAACCCTTATCTACCACCTTAGAATCAATACTATGCATTAGTTTTAAGACAGAAGAGTGGTAAGGGCTAGGCAATGGGGGTTAAGTGACTTGCCCAGGGTCACACAACTAGGAAGTATCTGAAACCAGATTTGAACCCAGGACCTTCCATTTCTGGACCCGGTTTCACTACCCAGCTTCCCCCTTCATCTAGATTTTTAAAAGACATAGATTATTAAAAATGAGGGTAGATAACTAAGGACCAGATGGCTCAGTGGATAGAGTGTTAGACTTGGAGTCAGCAGGCTCAACTTCCTAAATGTAATAAATTCAGACTCAGACACCACCTGGGCAAATCACTCTACCCTGTTTGCCTCAGTTGCCTCATCTGTCAAATAAGCAGGAGAAGGAATGACAGACCACTCCAGTATCCTTTCCACAAAAAACCCCAAGTGGTGTCATGAAGAGTAGTAAACAATTGAACAATGACTGAACAACAAACCAAGGACCACTACTTAGGGTACATGGGGCCAAAATCATTGATGGTCAATTGATAGCAGAGAACTTTGCAGCTCCCACTTTGCTGCTTCTTTTTTTTTTCTCTACTAAAGAAATGATCTTAGGCTAGAAGTACTGAGCAACAATGGTTGATAGAAAATTGAAACAAAGGGAAGGAATGGAAAGAGGTCTAAACTGTCATTTATAAGTTCAAGTCACCAGGTCCAGA
The DNA here is from genome assembly GCF_027887165.1 of Monodelphis domestica. Taxonomy (NCBI): domain Eukaryota; kingdom Metazoa; phylum Chordata; class Mammalia; order Didelphimorphia; family Didelphidae; genus Monodelphis; species Monodelphis domestica. The sequence goes on along the minus strand of NC_077229.1, from coordinate 418,554,207 downwards.
TAAGTAATTCATTATTTATTTATTTTTTAAACCCTTACCTTCCATCTTGGAATCAATACTGTGCATTGGCTCCAAGTCAGAAGAGTGGTAAGGGCTAGGCAATAGGGGTCAAGTGACTTGCCCAGGGTCACACAGCTGGGAAGTGTCTGAGGCCAGATTTGAACCTAGGACCTCCCATCTCTAGGCCTGGCTCTCAATCCACTGAGCTACCCAGCTGCCCCCTAAGTAATTCATTATTGTTATTCAGTCATGTCTGATTCTTCATGACCTCATTTGGGGTTTTCTTGGCAAAGAACCTGGAGTGATTTGCCATTTCCTTCTCCAGCTCATTTGACAGATGAGGAAACTGAGGCAAACAGGATGAAGTGACTTGCCCAGGGCCATACAGCCAGTAAGTATCTGAGACTGGATTTGGACTCACAAAAATGAGTCTTCCTCCAAGCCCAGCCCTCTAGCCATAGCACCACTTAGCTGCCCCCTAGCTCATTATGGGTGGCTGAAAATGTTTGCAGATGTCTACTGAGCTACTGATGGTAATCTATGATTTTTGAAAGGAGGAAAAAATTGGATTCTTTAAAGTTTAGGCTGGTAAGCCTGACATCAATTTCTGGCAGATCCTCCAATACATTGTGAAAGAGATGGTCTATCTGGGTCTTATTTCATCATGATTGTGGGTAATGTATTTAACCATTTGGGCCATCAGTTTGCTCATCCATTAAAAAAATCCAACCCTTATCTTCCATCCTAGAATTATAACTAAGTGTTGGTTCCATAGCATAAGAATGGTAAGGGCTAGGCAATTGGGGGTGTGATTTGCCCAAGATCACATATCTAGAAATGTATGAGGCTAGATTTGAACCCAAGACCCCCTGTCTCTAGGCCTGGCTCTCTATCCACTGAGCCACCCAGCTGTCCCCACTCCCCCATCTGAAGTCCCTCCTACCTCTAAATCCTAGGATATGAAATCATATCAGACTAGTCTCATCACCCACCCCTCCTTTTGAGGTCAGTACTTTTAGATTAGTAGAGTTACTTAGACGCAGTCTGGCTGAATTTCAGCAAAATATCTGCTCGTCCACCTCACAGGGAAGACAGAGAGGTTGTTAGGTGATTTCAAACCTAGTTAGATCTCTAGACCCAAAGAATGTTGATTAATGGATCAGCGTCAGTCAGTCTGAAGAGCTCTCTCTGGTGTGGTGTCATGGCCTTGTTCCAACTTCCCAACATGTTAATAAGGGTTGGATGAAGGCATAGACGGTGAACTTATCAAATTTGCAGATGACATGAAGCTCAGAGGGATGACTAATACGTTTGATGACAAAAATTAGGATCCAAATATATTATGACAGCCTAAAACAATAACAACGAGATGAACAGAAGAAGATGAAATTTAAGAGGAATGAATGTACACTCAGATTTCAAAATCAGTTGTTTGAACCAGCAAACATTTGTTGAGCTTTATTATGGTATACAAAAGGAATACAAAGCCAGAACAAAAACATACCCTGCCCTTGGGGAGCTTATATTTTATGAAGGGAATACAACATATACGCAGACAAGTATAGAAATAATAATTTTGAGGAGAGAAAAAACACACAATCAGACGGATCAGAAAAGGCTTCTCCAAAGACGGGCTGTGAAATTAGCTAAAGCTCTGAAGGGGTGGAGGTGAGGAAGGAGTCCATTCTTGATATGAGAGACAGAGGCAGGAGATGGAATTCCAGTTGGATAGTTTGGTAAGAATATGTGAATATTCTTTGTGAATAGTTTGGTAGACTATGTGAAGTGTCACAAAGTGTCACAATGTGTAGGAATCCTAGAAAGGTAGGCTGAAGACCAATTTTTCCCTCTTCTGTGAATTGGTTCCAAGGCAGAAGAGTGGTAAGGGCTAGGCAATGGGAGTTAAGTGACTTGCCCAGGGTCACACAGTTAGGAAGTATCTGATTAGAATCCAGGACTTCCGTCCCATATCTAGACTTGGCTCACAACCCACTGAGCAACAAAGGCTTAAATGCCACGCTGAACAGGCTGTATTTTATCCTGGAGGCAATAAGGAACCACAAAGGTTCCTTAGCAGAAGAATGAGATGTCCAGACTTGTACTTTATGAAGATGATCAAGGCAGTCCTGTGGGAAATAGATGAGAGAGTGTGGGGGACTGGATGCTGGGAATCCTAATTAGGTCGTGATTATAATAATCCATATGAAAGGTGACGAGAGCCTTGACTAGGGGGCTGGGCATGTCAGTAGAGAAGAGAGGATGGCTGGGATGTAAGCTGTCGAGGTAGACTGAATAATATTTGATAGTCTTGTTGAGAGAGACACGGAGAGAAATAGAGAAGTTTTGAGGACCACTCACAGTGGTCCTGGGCAGGGCATTTGGGGTTTAAGTCACTCTCCTTTCTTTCTTCCTGGGAAGAACCCACAGAGCTAGTTTTCTTTGTTATTGCTGGTCCTAGGAACATCTGCCCCCACGGTCTCCACTTTACAGATGAGAGAGGCAATGCAAGAAGTAGTTGCTTCCATAGAAAGAGATCATTGGGAAAATGGTTCACAAATTGGCCAGACAATCTATAATAATAACCATGAAATAACTCACACCCAGGTAACCCTTTAAAATGTACAATGTGATCAGAATACGGGTATAACCTTGATCAAATTGCCTCCCGTCTCTGGGAGGGGGGAGGAAAGAGAGGGAGACAATTTGGATCTTAGAGCTTCAGAAAACACATATGAAAGGTTATTACATGTAATTGGGGAAATAAACTATCTTTTAAAATATGCAATATGATTTCCTCACAATAGCCTTGTGAGATGGATAGTACCATTCCCATCTTGCAGAGCGAGGACCAGAGGACAAGTTCACGCGACTACCTGGTTGTGCTGTAATTTGTGGTGGTGGTGTAAATTAAACTGAGCTCTCTCTACTTTGGGTTCAGTATTCCCACACACACAGTCTTAATGCCCCAGGGATCCAAGTGGATACATCCATCAGGCAGCTGGGCACTGTAGTTGGAGCTGAAAGACAGTCAAGACTAGAGATATAGATGATTTGAAGTTGAGGAGATGGTTGAAGGTGCGAAGGTAGACTAGCTCCTTGAGGGAGATGATAGACAAACCAGATAGTCCCTGGAGTGATGTCATATTCTTGAGAGAATAAACATACTGGACCTGGATTTGAATGGAGGGATGGGGCATGTCTGAGACATGTCCTAGCTCTTCCACTAATTCACTGTGTGACCAAAGGCAAGTGTTCTCATCTCCATGGATCTCAGTTTCCCCATAAGAAAATGAGGCAGTGGATTAAGTGAACTTTTAGGTCTTTCCAGATGTTCCAGCTGTTTCTATGCTTCAGAAATGCCTCTAGGACCTTGCACAGATCAAAGAAATCCAGGGTCTCTAGGCTCTGGCACTTGGGATCATGGAGCACTTGATTCCTCCGTGAGTAATAAAATAACAATAAGAAGGCATTCATGCATCGAGAGCCTGTTATGTTCCAGGTACCATGTTGGGTTCTGAGGTTTCAAAGACAGAAAAGGAATCGTTGATGTTCTCAAGGGACTTTTTTCAGAGAGGACAACTTTCTGTAGAAGTGTATGCAATCACCTATGGATATCAGTAACAAATCATTGGGCAGGGCTGAGGAGGATCCCGGCAACTGGGGTGGGATACATGGTAGCTGCTGTGGGCTTTGAAGCAGAGACCACTTTGGCTATAAGGTTAAGCATGGCCAAGAGGAAGTACTATGAGATCAGTCAAGAGAGAAAGTTTGGGGCAGCTTTAAGTACCTGCACTCTCTGGAGTGTGAGGAGACCCAAGTTCAAACCTGGACTCAGCAACTTCATTGTTGTATGGTTTTGGTCTCATCTGGGCCTCAGTTGCTTCTCTGTAAAACAAGAGAGGTTAACTAATTGATGTTTTCTTCTTTTTAGTCAGATCCTTCATTTATAAAAAAAACTTCACTCTTCAGAGGAAATTCATGCAGGCTTGCTCAATATTTAGTTTGCTGGCAATAAACTCATTTCAAACCTTATTCTACCCTGTAGGGTCCAGAATTTCAAACAATAAGTAATATGTATGAGGTTGTCATTGATCTTGAGGGGGCCGGATGTTGTGAACTGAGTAATTTCTTCAGCTAAGTGGCCCGATGGATAGAGTTCCAGAATGATTCATCTTTGAGAATTCAAATCTGGTCTCAGACACTTATCTGTGTGATTCTGGGCAAGTCACTTAACCCTGCTTGCCTCAGGTTCCTCACTTGTACAATGAAGAAAATGGCAAGCCATTCTAGTATCTTTGCCAAGAAAACCCCATATGGAGTTATGAAGAGTCAGACCTGACTGAAGCGACTAAATAACACTGACAGCAATAAGAAATTTCCTCCATGTCTTTCAATCACACATTCGTCTCTCCTTTCTCAGTGTATGAGGTGATCACGATGACTGGTGATGTTCGGGGTGCAGGAACCCATGCCAACGTCTTCATTTCCATTTTCGGGGAGAATGGGCTAACTCCTAAGCTCCATCTCTCGAGCAAGTGAGTATCCTGGAAAAGTCTTGAGATGGCCAGTGCTCTTGCCAAGCTGCAGTAGGTAGGGCTGTTGGGTAATGTTTGAGAAGACAACTTCCTGACCACCCAAACTTAAAGGAACTGGAGGACTTTTCTGAACAGAGAACCATGTGTTGAAGATGTTCTGCTCCTCCTTTGGCATCCTTCCCCCTGCAGTTTCCCCACTTGGTTTCCCTATACTGTCTGGTATCCAAATGCTGGCCTTGCCCATTTGGAATGTCTAATCATCTTGATAGCAGCTGAGTTGAGGCTTGTTTTCTGGTTTTTAGGAAGTGGTTTGTTAACCCAATTACTAACAGAAACAAATATCAGAACAGAGGGCATTTATAATCTATGTCAGGGGTTGTAAACCGCTGTCATATTGGTAGCACCATTTAAAAATAAAATGGTCCTGGTTTCAAATGATTCTTCTGTGCCCATTGAAGTAGGATTATCTCTTGGAGCATTTAGCCAGGATTATTATATATAGTTGAAATGAATTTTCTAAAACAGTTTCTTCATTAAGATAATTATCTCTTGGGATCTGCGAGGGGCTTAGTGAATTGAGAGCAAGACCTAGAAAAATCTGATTTCAGACACTTCCCAGCTGTGTGACCCTGGACAAGTCACTTAACCCCCATTGACCAGCCCTTACTGCTCTTCTGTCCTGGAACCAATATACAGTATTGATTCCAAGATGGAAGGAGAGGATTTAAAAAAATAACTCTCTCTTAACTCAAACCAACCTTTTTTCAAGTTTGATTTTGGTTTGGAAAAGGAACACTAGGGTAGGTTAGAGTATAACCCTGAGGTCTAAAGACACTGACTACATGAAGGAGGTAATTTTTCATGCTGAGGCCTTAGTTTCTTCTTCCCTAAATTGTATGAAGGAATTCTTGTCTGTCTATTTCCCAGGGTTGCTGTGAGGAGCAGAAGTTCCTTTATGTTTGTGAAAATATTTTGTGTAACCATTGAATGATGGAAAAGGTTTTATAGAAAAGAAGGGAAGATCAATCTTGTTAAACCTAGCTGTCAAAACAGTTCAGTCAATAGCATGGGGAATCTCATGATCAAGGAGGTGGATCTATTCCCTAACCGAGGAAGATAAAACACACACCCCGACACACACATACACGAAAACAGAGCAAAGAATGCTAAACCTGGAAGAGACCTTAGAGATCATCTAGTCTAGTGGTTCTTAAGCATTTTTCGTCTTTACACTCTTAAAATTATTGAGGACCACTCCCCCAAAGCCTTTGCTTATGTGGGCTCTATCCATATTTATTGTATTAAAAATAAAAATGTCTTAGGATTATTATGAGAATAATTTTGACTTCTCAGACCTCCTAAAGGGTTTCATGGACCCCACCCCACCCAGGATAACCACATTTCTAAAGGTTCTGATATAGCTCAATCCCTTCATTTTACAGGGAAAGAAACTAAGGCGTTGAGGTTCAGAGAAGGGAAATACCTGCTCACCATAATAAAGAATTAATGGCCAAAGGGGCAGTTTGGTGGCTATCAATGGATAGAGTACCAGGCCTAGAGTCTGGGTTACATTCTGGCCTCAGACTGGTCTCAGATCCTGGGCAAGTTACTTGGCCTTGTTGACCTAGCCCTTGCCATTCTGTCAGAATTGTTACTAAAAAAAATTAATGGTAAAACTAAGACTACCCAAAATCAATTCCAAAGTGATTTCCATTGCTATGAATATTTTTCAGAGAGGCAAAAAGGGTATTACCTTGGGGTCACTATAAGATTTGGAGCTAAAGATCATAACTCCTGTTTTTAGACTACATTGCATATTCAGTAAAGGTAGTTTGGGAAGGGGTGAATCCAAGGTCTGGGATTTCCTTTGAACAAGCCCCATCATTCCTATAGAAAATGACAGTTATTTTCTATAGGACCCTCTCTTTGAGCCATGTTGGGGCCTAGATTCCTTCAAAAGTGGGCTGTGGCATGAGCCTTGGGAAGATAGATATAACTTCTTGTTTTGTTGATTCCTGCAGAAAAGGGTATCTTCTTATAAACCTTGTACTTCAAAGAGTGACTTGCTCGCGGGAAGGCTGTCACCCAAATGAAATGGGCATGGTAACAAGACTACATGAAATATCCATCTCCTTTGCCATATGGAATAGCTGTAGCATTCTGCTATATGGAGAGAGAGTATGAAATTGGGAAGAAGTGGGCAAAGATCATGTCTAGCACCCCATCTCTTTTTCAAGCATCCAAGGCTCTTTGTTTTTTTTTTCTCTCTTCCCCCTATTAAACCTTCCTTTCAGAAAAGGCTCTGAGAGCCTTGAATCTGCTCCCACCCAACTGTATGAGTATAAATCCCTGCAACCCCTCCCCTGTAGGGATCCGAAATTCAAGCCTTCTCTCTCATTGGGGTACAAAAGACGTTCTCACTTAAAGGAATCTGAGCCTTCAGTGAAGAGGAAGGTGGGGGAGATTTTGTTGAGAGAGCCTTCCTGACTTTCTGGAAGTAAATTTCCAGCAGTCAACTTCCAAGACCATCACTGCCACCAGTAACCAAACAGCTACCAGAATGGACAGGACAGATTCTTATAGTTTTTGTTTTTTAAATGGCGTGAGTACCAGTAAGGTAGGGCAGGCCAGAAGGAGCCAGGATCTGAGCAGGAGTCTGGCAGGAATCCCTGGTCAGGTGGGTGGTATCCCATCTAGAGGGGCAGACAAGGTGAGAGGGATCAGTTGGGTGTTGTAGGTTAGGAAGGTTAAGTAAAGGTTCGAAAGGATTAAGTGACTTCTGCAGGCTAGATAGACAATAAGTCAGATAAAGAATTTGCTAGAGTAGAGAAGATGACAGTTCTGAAAGTTCTAGGCAGGTGACATCTAGATTCCAAGGAACAACAAAAGTGCTTGATAATCCTAGGGAAGAGATTGTTCTCTCCCCTCCATTACATTTCCTACTGGATGCAGAAGGGCTTACAGGTGTGTCTACAGGCAGAGGGAGAGTCAGTTCCCCCATTTGCAGCTTCATTTGGATTAAGGCAGGTATAGAGGTGCTTAGTCTCTTGGGAAGAGTTTATAAATTAAATTCTTGAAACAACCTACTTAGATAATTTCCTTTTCTGCTGAAGGTTAATAGCTCCAAGCAATTACTGGTTGACTAATCCAGTGCTAGGTGATTTGGGAATAGGTAGGTAGAAGATGCCATTTCTACTCTAGGGGACTTTGCACATTAACTGGGGAGAGGAGACATCTGAACATACATGTTGAAGAATTTCAACAGATGAAGAATTTCAAAGCAATGTAAAGACAAATGCAGGATAGAGCAGTATAGAGCAGTGTTTCCCAGTTGCTAGCACATGGTGTGTATTTACTGGTCTGCAAAACATTTACCACCAAAGGTCTGGATTCATAAACCCTAAACTTGAAGCAAATTGGACTTATTTCTTAATGTCCTGTTCTTCCCCCTCCCCCCCTTGATTCCCAATCCCCTCCTCATCTGCTGGGTCTTCTGAGCAGTGACTGGGTCTGTCTAAAGGGAAGGAATTGAGTTATTTTTTCAGACTCTGGCAAAACTTGGGCTGTGAAACACTAACATGAGTTGTATAAATGTGGAGAGAGTGCAAAACAAGGAGTGCAATAATACAAATCAGGATGGAGTGCGATTCATCTTAGAAGACTTCCTGAAGAGGGGTTGTTTCAAATGGGCTTTTAAATGTATAGATTTTGGATAAGCAAAGGGATGGCAAATGTGGGGGCTGGGGTGGGGACATTCCAAAAGGGAGGAGAGGATGAGGCATGAGAATTAATTGAAGGCATAGTGATGAAAACAAGCAACCTTTTGGGATGAATGGAATCCTATGGCCTGGATGCCCTTTGAGGAAAGCAGGACAAGGATTTCAGAGGTAATGAATCACAAGCATAATCAGAAAGTCTGTGTTCAGCACCTACCAGATATGTGATGATATGCTTGGTGCTGTCCCAATCAATCAGTTCAGAGCCAGAGGCAGTAATTCTCTTAGGAGCTGACACAGGAACAGAAGGAAATCACCTTCCTGTAGTTTCCTGGCAGATTCCTTCTCCAATTTACCAGGGGCCCTGATGCTATGTCACCTTTTTTTTTTAATACAATATGGCAAAAAGATGGAATCTCATGTATCTTTCTGAATCACGTTTCCATTGTCAAGACTTCACTGATGGAAAATGCATGGCATTTGGGGCTGGGGCTGAATCCTGGCTCTCTAGATTGAGATGGCCAGAAGCTAAAATGCTAGGTTCTGGCTGCAGCAGTTATCAGCAGGGTTTCTGTTGGGTGCTGCTGTGCTGCTGGAAGGAGAGTGCATGCTCTTTTCTCTCATACTGCTATTAGATCCAGAAGGACCTAGATCCAGTACAAAAAAAGCAGTACCTCCCTCCCCACTTACAATAAAAGGATGAAATAGTATGTGTTTCTAGTGATTTTATTCTCTGAGAAGGAATAGTCTCAAACCTACCTCAACTTGCATGCTGACTTCTGTGCCCAGGCTTAGGGCAGTATAGGTATCGGGGAGGTAGGAGGATATGTAGCTAACTCTCTGATCATTCAAGAACATTCTTTGGGGCTATTTCCCCTCAATTCCTCCATGGTGGACTTGGCAGAATTGCCATGCATTCCTTTCTCTCTTTCTCTCTACCTTGTATCTAGTTACTTTATCAACCTGACCTTAATTTGGTATGGCTTCTGGTTCACTCATTCAGATCCACCTTGGACCCTGCCATCTTTCTCCAGGAGGATTCTTTCCATTGGGCTCTTTTAACTGCACCTAGTTGGGCTGTCATCCCTATTCTGTCCACTGATGTTCTCTCTTCCCTCTCCACCTAGGCGGTAGGGATTTATTATGATCAGGAATAGGAATTTTAAGAATTTGAATGCTGCCAACCTGGTTCTCTGGCTGAGTGAGTTGTAGAGATGTTCTCCTTTGAGGTTATTCAGGATTTATTCACCAACTCATCTTCCTTCACTTCTCCCAAATGGAAGGTGAGAATATCCATTTCTGATGATCATTTCAGAGAGAAAAGCTGAAGGGTGCTGCTTGCCACAAGACATATACTGCATCACTCAAGAGGTCATAGGTATTTCACTTTCTACAGAATACTATTCTTTTCACATTCCGCTAATACTATGAGAGCATCTTTGAATATCAGGGATAACTCTCTTTGATTATAGTCCCCTCACTTTCTCTCTTCATATCCAAATGTTGGTTTCTCTTTTCATACACATAGGACATGACTACCAAAGAATCTCTCTCTCTCTCTCTCTCTCTCTCTCTCTCTCTCTCTTTCTGTCTCTAATTCTGTCTAAATTTCTCTGTCTCTGTCTCTCTCCAAACAGCAGACCATATCTTATAGCTATATAAGTACTGTTCCCAGGATCATTTCAAGGCTTCTGAATGTTATGGATAAGTTTTTTAAATGACCAATCAAATTGGAAAATTACATTTTGGTGAGCTAGCAGAGGTTTTGAGCCTTTACTCTAAGCACACTACACGATATCACAAAATGAATACCTATGTACTATGGAAAACAGAAATTTCTGGCAGGAACAGTGCACACATTTATAAAAATAGACAAGTATATAATTGTATAATTGGAGGATATCAAGATACACCTGAAGATTGATTTGTGACACAGGCTACCACTTTGAAACAATATGGCAGCAAATAAAAATGAATGTCTGAATAGGCATATATTCTGTGACATTTTAAAAAGCTGCTGTTTATGTTTGATTTTCCTCAAGTAAATTTTAATGATACCTTTGTTTTTATATTCCCTAATTTAATCCACCCTCCTTTTGTACTTAAAGAATCATCCCTTATCATAATGAATAAAAAAGAGAGGGAAAGTGCCACCAGATTAAACAATGTATCAAAAAAAGTCTGACATGTTATGAAGTGTTCTATACATATAGTCTCCCACTTCTGTGGGAGATGTACCATCTCATATTTCTTCTTTTTGGCCAATTTTGGTCACTTTAATTCTGCAGCTTTCAGTTTTGATTGTCTTTTTGTTTCTTCCATTTACCTGGTAGAAGTCATCATTGTATATTTCTGTGACTTTTCAAAATATTTCATTGAAATTTAGTTTTTGGGCTGCGGTTACTGAGAAGTCTATCTGAACGCATGGAGATTTCTAGTGCACAAGCCTGCTAATTGTAGTGTGAGGGCATTTTCCCTTTAGATCTTTCCAGCTCAGCTCTAATGAAGAGAGGGTTCCCACTGGGATGAGGGGAGATAGAGGCTATCCTGGCCAGAACCGGAGATATACTGACTGGAGTTCCTGGAGCAGAAGGATGATATAAGAAGGCTCTACAACAACTTGCTACTACATTGGGAAGCTCCTCCCAGGCTGGTTTAAAACTAATTTAATTTAGACCTGTTCAAGAACAATGGAAGGGGATTTCATCAACTCAAGTCCTGTTCTAGATGGAGGCCATGACATTGCCCTCTGCTGAATGTCTGGTGTGTTTTCTGTCCACACCATTTGCCAGATTATAAGTATACAGCTTCTCTCACGTTGTTGTTCTCCCATGCTTGTTCACTTTGACTTCCTCTCCTGTTGGAATGGTACCCAAGGTTTGCATCTACTTGGGACTACCATTACATCCCTTTTTGGGGTCATATTGTGTCCTGGGGTGGGGGGAGGAGGGGACAGTAAAACATACTGGACTCAAGAACCTCAAAGGCATTGAATTTATTCCTTTTCTACATTCCCCATTCCCCAGAGTCTAAAGCAATTAATCTGAAGTATTTTGTTATGGTTTCACTACTAACTGGCCATGTGATTATGAGCAAATCACTCAATATCTCTAGCCTCAATTTCATTATTTATAAAATGGAGGTAATATTACTTCCCTTATCTCCCTCAGAGGCATGAAGAAGATTGAATGGGATTGGACTTTTAAAAATTTAAGAGCTGGGAGGCTCAGTGGATCGAGAGCCAGGCCCAGAGTTGAGAGGTCCTAGGTTTGAATCTGACCTCATACATTCCCTACCTGTATGACCCTGGGCAAGTCACTTAATTCCCATTTCCTGACCCAGCTTTGGCCAAAGTTTTTGAGTTCAAGTACCCAGGGGGCAAATTCAAGCTGTCTGTGAGACCCTTCTCTCTCCTCACCCTGCCCTTTATAGGAGAGAGCTGAGGGAAGAAGTGCTTCCTTTGGGCAACTGGATAGAGAGGCAGGGGGCAATCAAAAATGTCCTTGGGTGCTGGGAAGAGGGGGAATGGGGCAGCTCCCCTGTGCAGGGGGCTTGCTAATACTTCACCAATGCTGGCCTAGCCATTACCACTTTTCTGCCTTGGAAACAATATGCCATAAGGATTCTAAGACAGAAGGTAAGAGTTGATAAAAAAAAAAAGTTTAAGGGTCATCTAAAGGCAAAGGATTATTATTACTGATATCAGTTGATGGAGGCGGTAACACCCACTTCATTTCCCCTCCAATCTGAGTCTTTGGGGCCAAGGAAAAAGGTGGTAGAGAAGGAAAGAATTTTCAGCCTTGGGTTTTCTTGCTGGGTCCTGGGCCCAGAATGACGATCTTTACTAACTTATGTCCCCATATGTCTTAGGAGCGAAGCTGCCTTTTCAAAAGCCAACGTGGATGTATTCCGGGTCAGAACTAACAATGTTGGTGCCATCTACAAAATCAGGTGAGGATTCTTTCCTGGACTCTACTGGCTACTTCTCACCTCCAGAAGCAAATGCAAATTCCTTTGTTTGACTTTTACATTTCTTCATAGCCAGGACCCAAGCTAACTTTCCTTTTTTCATTAATTACTCCCTTTCCTTCCTGCATGCCAGATTCCAGCTAAATTGGCTTTCCCTTCCTTCCTTACACTTCATATTCTAGCTTCTGTCTCTGTGCCTTTGTCCTGAATGTTTCTAGTACTTAGAATGTCCTTCTTCTTAACCTTCCTCTCTTCCTTCAAGACTCAGTTCAAGCTTTACCTTTTGTATGAAGGACTGATGAAAGAAACAGTTGGATTTGCTGCCGCCATTGCCAATTCCCAGTGGGTTCTCCCCATTTGGCACTGACCCTAGTCTGGTTATTTGCTTCTACTCTAGAATCGAGCATGACAACACTGGGAAGAATGCCAGCTGGTTTTTGGACAGGGTCATCCTGACGGACACGAAGCGGCCCTGCCTCAAGTACTATTTCAACTCTACTAACTGGCTGAGCAAAGTGGAGGGGGACCGCCAATTGTTCCGGGATCTTTTGGCCAGCTTTACCCCCATGGATGTTCCTAGGTGTAAGTGCTGTTCTTGGGGTGGGCATGGAGAATGACACTCAAGTCAGACCAGGCTTGTTCACTGGTCTTCATCAAAGCATCTCTGTTCTAACTGTTCTCCTCCCTGGAATGGCCTTCCCAACACTTCTTTGCTTATAGGAATACTACTTTTCCTTCAAGGCCAAGTTTATGGCTCATATCCTCTGAGAAGACCATCTTGTTTACTATCCATCACCAATTTTTTCCCCTTTAAAAAGGTAGTGTGGTGCAGTAGGTGGGGCGGCCAGGTTGGGCAGTGGACAGAACTCTGGACCTGGAATCAGGAAGATTCATTTTCTCGAGTTCAAATCTAGCCTCAGACACTTCCTGACATGTGACCCATAGCAAGTCATTTAATCCTGTTTGCCCCATTTTCCTAATCTATAAAATGAGCTAGAGAAGGAAATGGCAAACCATTCTAGTATCCTTGCTAAGAAGACCCCAAACGAAGTCACAGAGAGCCAGACATAACTGAAAAACAACACACTGAACAACAACAACTAGTCCAGTGGATTGAAAGCATTAACTTGGAATTAGGAGGATTTGAGATACTTTCAGATACTTCCTAGCTGTGTGACTATGGACAGGCCACTTTAAGCCTTAGTTTCTTTATCTGTGAAATGAGAACAATAATAATAGGATCTACCTAATGAGGTTGTCATGAGGATCGATGAAATTGAACATACACTTTGGAGGCAAAATGAGATTATATCAGTATTTCTAAAGCCTTAAAGGGCTTTGTTTACAAAAAACAAATAAACAAAACACTCATGAACCTCAGGTTAAGAAGCCCAGATTTAGAGTTTCTGTAGGAATCCCGAAGGTACAGATTACCTTTGTCAACATGGAATCTAGGAACCCCAAACTTGTGGCCTAGTGGAACCTGGTGAACCCCAGGTTTCAGGACTAGCTTATAGGTTGGAGACCCCAAACTTTGTGCTTGTTCCCTGTTCCCATGGGAATCCACCCTGAAGGGAATCCCAGGCTGGCAGTTTCAGGCTAAGTGGGGGACCCTCAGGTGAATGACAATCCACTTCAGGTGGGGGCTAAGCCCAAGTCAAAGTCGAGTGACTCTTCATCTCCAGAAGTATATCACACCCTTCTACTGAGGATCAAACTCAGGACCTTCAGCTTGTGAGACTGATGCACTGCTTGTAGTGCCAAAGAGTCACTTGACTTCAGCTTGGGCTTAGCCCTCACCTGAAGTGGATTGTCATTCACCTGAGGGTCCCCCACTCAGCCTGAAACTGCCAGCCTGGGATTCCCTTCAGGGTAGATTCCCATGGGAACAGGGAACAAGTACAAAGTTTGGGGTCTCCAACCTATAAGCTAGTCCTGAAACCTGAGGTTCACCAGATTCTACTAGGCCACAAGTTTGGGGTTCCTAGATTCCATGTTGACACCTTCTTCCTCCCCTGTCCTCATTCACCCCTTGAGCAGCAAAATTATAAGCTGGTTTGTTATCATGTACAAGCACAGTTAGATAATCATATACTTCATGATAGTTCTACCATATTTATCTCCCTGAGCTTCAGATTCCTCATATGCAAAATGGGGAAATATTTGAATTACATACCTCATGGTATTAGGATTAGGTAAACACATTGCATCTTTTTTTTTTTTTAATCCTCCCTTCTGTCTTAAAATTGACATTAAGTATTGGGTCCAAGGTAGAAGAGCAATAAGAGCTAGCCAGTTGGGGTTAAGTGACTCTCCCAGGGTCACACAGCTAGGAAATGTTTGAGGTCACATTTGAACCCAGGACTTCTAGTCTCCACACCTGGTTCTCTGTCCATTGAGTCACATATCTGCCCCAAAACATTGGGTCTTTAAAAAGCTCTATAAATGTGAATTATTCCTACACTTGTAATCTGAATCATAAATCAATTTGGAGAAATGCACAGTGATATCAGATCAAATTTATGAGACAGATAAAGTCAAAGAAAGATTTCTGCACATTAAGGAAGAGTTCTTGGAGTCAGTCAGAGGACTTGCATTTAAATCTCAGCCCTGCCATTTATTATCTGAGTGACTTTGGGCATGCCGTGTGCCTCATCTTCTCATTGGGACAGTAAGGTAGTTAGACTAGATGTCCTCTGGGGTCCCTTTCCAGCTTCAGATCCATGACTCTCTGATCTGATTTTGGGGGGACTATTTCAAATGTCAGTCTTTTATGTTCACCATGCTTGTTAGTTTTGTCTCTGCAGGGGGCAAGGGCTTGGTTTCTTCAGCAAACTTCACAGCATGCTGTATGATGTTAGTTCATAATTGATCAATAAAAAAGAATCACGTTATTCATTTACAACAATGACCAATATGGAAATATGTTTTGCATGATAATACATGCATAAGCCAGATTGAATTGCTTTCCCTGCTCTGGGAGAGGGTGGAGGGAAGGAAGGAGGGAGACAATTAAGATCCTAGAACTTCATAAAATTTATGTGGAAAGTTGTTATTACATGTAATTGGTAAAAATAAATAAATAAAAAGAATCAGAGAATAAGAGATAGTCAACCAAATAACAATTGTGAGAGTTAAAAGAAATCTGAGAGAGGATTTAATTCAACCCCTATCTAAATCACAAATCCCTGTTATCCAAAACAAATAATGCTCCAGCCTTTGCTGGAGCACCCACAGCTATGAAGAACCATCTATAAAACCAGCTCAGCCCTCTTTCGGATGGTTCTAATTGTTAGAGAATTCTTCTGTGCATTGGGGCTGAAGTGTGCCTGTCCACAACATTTACTGATTGCTCCTGGTTCTGCCCTCTTGGACCAACTAGAACAAGTCTCATTGCTCTTCTATTTGGGAACCCTTCAAATACCTGGAAGCAGTGAATGACTCCCACCATGGGCCTTTTCTTGTCTAGGGGACACTTTTAATTGTTTCTTGCCTGAGATCTTTTCCAGATCTCACCAAACTTGATTTAAAGTGTTATGGGCATCTAGATGGCTCAGTGGATTGAGTCAGGCCAAGAGATGGGAGCTCCTGGGTTCAAACTTGCCTCAGATACTTCCTACCCATATGACCCTGGGTAAGTCACTTAGCCTTCATTGCCCAGCCCTTATGGGACATTGAGGTGGTTCAGTGGATTGAGAGCCAGACCTAGAGACAGGAGGTCCTAGGTTCAAATCTGGCTTCAGACACTTCTAGCTATGTGACCCTGGACAAGTCACTTGACCCCCACTGCCTAGCCCTTACCACTCTTCTGCCTTGGAACCAATGCAAAGTATTGATTCTAAGATGGAAGGTAAGGGTTTTAAAAAGTGTTGGGGGCTTCCAGTGGCCATCATAGGATATTTTACTTTTAAAATCTTATGACACTGATTATCTTTGTTATCCTTTCCATAAGATTATTATCCATTCTCCTTTTACAGGAGAAAAGTCCTACCAAGTGACATTTCCAAAGTTGCCACCAAGATGGTAGAGGAGATGGGGTTAGAAATGGCATCTTCTTAAGCCTGCCTTAGTATTCATTCTGTAATAGCCCTGCTACTTCCCACCCCTCTTTTTTGTTCTTTCAAGCCATTTAATATTTGGCTTTTTAACAGAGTGAGGTGTACGTAACATTCAAATAGTCATCTTTTATATGATAAGATTAAAAGTTCACATAGTACTTACATAATAAATCTACATTCTCTAAATTTCCATAACATTTTATATTCTGAGCAACACTCTTGTCTACAAGTTGAATTAATTATGTAACAACAGCAGGCATGAAGATGGTAAAAATATTATCAGAACCCATTTGCAGAGAGTAATTGCTACAATTGCATATTATTATTAATATCTAGCATTTATGTAGAGCCTACTATGTGCCAGGCACTCTGCTAAGCCCTTTTCAAATATGACCTCATTAGAGCTGAACAGCATCTAGGGAGGGAAGTCCTTAATCTTCTCATTTTGTAGTTGAGGAAGTAGAAGTTAAATGACTTGCTCAAGAATAATATGGCTTATAAGGGTCAGAGGCTGGATAATAGGATAATTTTGTTGCTTCCTATAAACAAATACATCTACAATGTCTCAGACGACTCACCTTTCCTATGAAATTATGTAACAAATAAAAACCCATTTGTCCATAGAAAGAAAAACATTTTTTAAAAGCTTGGGACTTCCCCTGTTTGAAAGTTTTGTGTCAATGTGTTTATAACAGACAACTTGATCTTTTCTTAAAATGGCAAAATGGTGCCCATGTTTTCCAAGGTGAATTCCTCTTGTTTACTTCTCCCATTGACCAATTAATTGCCTACAGAGGCAGCATGATCCAGCAGTATCCATATAGTGGATTGTGGATCTATTCATCCCATTAGGGCCAATGTGAAGCTGGCAAGCTTTACCTTTCATATGTCTCATCTCACCTTCCTTTCTGCGACCTTGTCCTTCCTTTCAGCACCGATCTCCCCTCTTCCAGGTAAGGTCTCCAAGAGCCCCTATCTGTTTTTGTCAGAAAGAAGGTGTCTGACAGCTCTATGAGAGTGTGAATAGGTTCAGGGTGATTGTAGTCCCAAAGGTACCTGCATGTTAAAAGAGGTGTCCTAGAGAGAACAGTGCCCAAACGGAAAAGGAATGAAAGTATTGGGAAAATGTAATACATGTCTTGTTGAACAAATGTTGAATGCTATCTTCTAATGATAAAACTATGCAATTATGGAAAATAATGAGTGGAGAAATAGAGCAGAAGGTTGTAACTTGAACCATGAGGACAGATCGATTTAAAATCACTGAACTAATTAGGGCTATGTTTTCTTATTGACTTTGTTTTTAATTACATTTACCTTTAAGTGTCAATATGGTAAGTGTTCCAGTCAAAAGGGGGAAGAAGGTGAACTCTTTAAACATAAGGTTGGTAAACTTCTCTTCTGTTCTTGACAAGATTCTAGTACATTTCTATTTGAAAATCTTCTTGGTATCTTTAGTTTTTACATTATATGAATTTCTAAACATATCCATTCCCATATCCCTAGCAAGGGATCCATCCCTTGTTTGAAAGAACAAAAAAGATGGAAAGGAAGCATTTTATAAAACTAACATATCAATCAAATCTGACAGCATATACATTGTTCCTCTCCTCCCTTCCTTCCACCTTGGCAAAGAATAAAAGGAGGTACATTTTCTCATCATTAATAACAGCTAACATTTACATAGTACTTACTATGTGCCAGGCACTGTGCTAAGTTAAGCAATGAGTGACTCCTACCATAGGCCTTTTCTTCCCCAGGAGGAAATTATTATTATTATTATTTGCTCTCCTTGCATGAGATCTTTTCCAAATTTCAACAAACTTGGTTGTACTCTTATCAAAGCTAAGTTAATATCTCACTTGATCCTCACAACAATCCTATAAGGTAGATGCTATTATTATCCCCATCTTACAGATAAGGAAACTGATGCAAACAGAGGTTAAATGACTTGCCCAGGATCACATAGCTAGTAAGTTTCCAAGTTTGGATTTGGACCCGGGATTTCCTGACTCCAGGCCCAACATTCTGTCCACTTCTCTTTCTAATGGTTGAATGCTAATGACACAACTTTCAGTAAGGCTTTTGACAAAGTCTCTCATGGCAACATAGTTCTAGGTTTGGCTAAGAAGACCTTCAAAGTCTCTTCCATCTCTGAGATTTCTGCAGATGAATGTATTTTAGGCACTGAAGTAGGGAGGAAGTCACAACAGACAAATCTCTCTTCCTTTGCCTATAATAAACGTGCTTAGGTTACATCTTTGAAAAGTCCTGATACTTTCTCTAGACTGTAAGTTATCATCCTATCTCTCCCTTTGTCTTCACTGGTAAACCAGAAAAGGGAGCTTTATATGGTTCCCTTTCTACAACCCTCATTTACTCCTCAGCCCCCTGCAATCTGTCTCCTCTCCTAGTCACTCTACAAAAACTGCTCTCTTCAAGTTCACCAATGGCCCATAATTGCTAAAACCAATAGCCTTTCTCAGACCTTATACTCCTTGACTTTTTAGCAGTGTTTGACATTGCTTACTACCTTGGCCTCCTTCACTTCCATGACACTACTCTACTCCGATTCTCTCCTTCTCTGTCTCACTAACCTTTTTCATTCCCTAGTTGTTTTCCTCCTCTCACCCACTAAGTATGGCTGTTCCTCCAGGGCAGTGTTAGTGAAGTATTGGCACGCATGTTGGGTCAGGGGGGAGCTGCTCCGTTCCCCATCTTCCCCTTTCCCCAGTACCTGATAAAATGCCCTGTCCCTCTGTCCAGCTGCCCAAAGCAAACACTTCCTCACTCTGTACTCTTGGGTAATGTGGGGGTGGAAGTGGGGTGGGGAGTGGGACTCACAGGCAGCTTGAAGTTGCAGTTTGGGCATACAAACTTGAAAAACATTTGCCAATGCTGCTATAGGGTCAAGCTTTGGTCCCTTGCCTTCTCTTTTTATGCTTTATCTCTTGGAGCAATTATACACTCCCATATTCCCCTCATTTAAAAAATAAAAACCATCTCTGGATGGTTGCTATTATTCATGGAATTTAAACACTAATTTCCTCTCCGGGTCTGTCTACTACATAATATTACCTAAACGTCCTATCAGCTCCTCAAATTCAACATGTCCAAAACTGAATGCATTATCTCTTGTTCTAAGTCTGCACTTCCTTTTAACTCCTTTTTGGTAACATTTACTGTCTTCCCAATCATTGAAACTTGAAACTCCAGAGTATTTCTTGACTCTCTAACCACCGCCAATCCTCTATTAATTCAGTTGCTAAATTCTGTCCTTTGTACCAATGAGAAATCTTGCAAAGTCATCCCTTTCTTTCTACTTCCACTGCCACTTTCCTAATTGATGCTTTCATGAACTCTTTTATTTCCTGCTCTTTTAAGAAAATTAAAGGAATTTATTTACAAGTGTCTCAGCCTTTCCCTTGCTTCCCTCTATCACAGAATGCATCATCACAGAATCCCATCCTTCCCTCCATCACAGGAAATAGATATGTATATATTAATTATATCTTTCATGTTTCCATTTTTCAGTTCATTCTCTAGAATGGGATGGGAATTCACAAGTTATTTTTTGATTATTAATTCTATAGCTATGTGTAGTGTTCTCTTGGTTCTAGTCATTTCACTTTTCAATATCTCATGTAGTTCTTTCCAAAATTAAAAAAAAAAAAACAACTAGCTTGTTCGTCATTTCTTATGGTGCAGTAGTATTCCATCACAACCATTTACTACAATTTGTTTAGCCATTCCCCAACTGATGGGAATCCCCTCAATTTCCAGTTCTTTGACACCACAAGGAGAGCTGCTATAAATATTTTGGAACATATACTTTCTTTTCAATCTTCTCTGATCTTCTTGGTAAACAGATGCTGCAATGGTATTGGTGGGCCTAATGGTATACACAATTTATTAACTCTCTGGGTATCAAATTGTTCTCCAAAATGGTTGTATCGGTTCACAGCTCCACTAACAGTGCACTAGTGTTCCCATTTTTACACAACCCCTCCAACATTTTTCACTTTGCCCTTTTGAGATGATATCTCAGAATTGTTTTGGTTTGCATTCTCTAATCAGTAGTGATTTAGAGTATTTTTCCATAACCTTCATTTAAAAATTGTCTATTCATATCTTCTGCTCATTTATCAATTGGGGATGACTCTTGCTCTTATTTTTTTTAAATTTTATTTAATTAGTCAATTTAAAATATTTTTTCTTGGTTACAAGAATCATGTTCTTTCCCTCCCCTCCCCCCATCCCATCCCACAGCCAACACACAATTCCACTGGGTTTTACATGTGTCTTTGATCAAAACCTATTCCCCTATTGTTGATGTTTGCATTAGAGTGATCATTTAGAGTCTATATCCCCAATCATATCCCCATCAACCCATGTGATCAAGCAGTTATTTTTCTTCTATGTTTCTGCTCCTACAGTTCTCCCTTTGGATATGGATAGTGTTCTTTCTCATAAGTCCCTCCGAATTGTTCCGGATCATTGTATTGCTACTACTAGAGAAGTCCATTACATTTGATTATGCCACAGTGTATCAGTCTCTGTGTACAATGTTCTCCTGATTCTGCTCCTTTAACTCTGCATCACTTCCTGGAGGTCGTTCCAGTCTCCATGGAATTCCTCCACTTTATTATTCCTTTGAGCACAATAGTATTCCATCACCAACATATACCACAATTTGTTCAGCCATTTCCCAAATGAAGGGCATCCCCTCATTTTCCAATTTTTGGCCACCACAAAGAGTGCAGCTATGAATATTCTTGTACAAGTCTTTTCCCTTATTATCTCTTTGGGGTATAAATCCAGCAGTGCTATGACTGGATCAACGGGCAGACAGTCTTTTATCGCCCTTTGGGCATAGTTCCAAATTGCCCTCCAGAATGGCTGGATCAATTCACAACTCCATCAGCAATGCATTAATGTCCCAATTTTGCCACATCCCCTCCAACATGCATCATTTTCCTTTGCTGTCATTTTAGCCAATCTGCCGGGTATGAGGTGGTACCTCAGTTGTTTTGATTTGCATCTCTTGATTGTAAGAGATTTAGAACACTTTTTCATGTGCTTATTAATAGTTTGATTTCTTTATCTGAAAATTGCCTATTCATATTCCTTGCCCAATGCCTTGATTTTTTGTACAATTGATTTAGCTCTTTATAAATTTGAGTAATTAGGACTTTTTCAAAGGTCTTTGTTATGAACACTTTGTCCCAATTTGTTGCTTCCCTTCTTATTTTGGTTGCATTGGTTTTGTTTGTACAAAACCTTATTAATTTAATGTAATCAAAATTATTTTACATTTTGTAATTTTTTTCTAACTCTTGCTTGGTCTTAAAATCTTTTCTTTCCCAAAGATCTGACAAGTATACTATTCTGTGTTCACCTAATTTACTTATAGTTTCCTTCTTTATATTCAAGTCCATTCAGAATTTATCTTGGTGTAGGGTATGAGATGTTGATCCAAACCCAATCTCTCCCATATTGTCTTCCAATTCTCTCTGCAGTTTTTGTCAAATAGTGGATTTTTGTCCCTAAAGCTGGGATCTTTGGGTTTATCATAGACAGTCTTGCTGAGGTCATTTACCCCAAGTCTATTCCATTCATCCTCTTTTCTGCCTCTTAACCAGTATTCAGTATGATATTGTTTTTGTGACCACTACTTTATAGTATAGTTTGAGATCTCATGCTGCTAGGCCACCTTCTTTCACATTTTTTCTCATTATTTCCCTGGATATCCTTGATCTTTTGTTCTTCCAAATGAACTTTGTTATTTTGTTATTAAAAAAAACCATGTTTTTTTCTAATTCAGTAAAAAAGTTTCTTGGTAGTTCAATGGGTATGGCACTAAATAACTAAATTAGTTTGGATAGGATTGTCATTTTTATTATGTTAACTCATCCTACCCATGAGCAAATAATGTTTTTCCAATTACTTATATCTAGTTGTAATTGTGAGGAAAGTGTTTTGTAGTTGTGCTCATATAGTTCCTGTGTTTGTCTCAGCAGATAGGTTCCTAAGTATCTTATATTGTCTAGGGTGATTTTAAATGGAATTTCTCTTTCTAATTCTTGCTGCTGAGATGTGTTGGAAATATATAGAAATGCTGATGACTTACATGGGTTTATTTTGTATCCTGCAACTTTGCTAAAGTTGTTGATTATTTCCACTAGCTTTTTAGTTGATTCTCTAGGATTCTTTAAGTAGACTATCATATCATTTGAGTTTGATCTCCTCATTGTCAATTTTAATACCTTCAATTTCTTTTTCTTTTCTAATTGCTACTGCTAGTGTTTCTAGCATAATGTTAAATAATAGGGGTGATAATTGGCATCCTTGTTTCACTCCTGATCTTATTGGGAAGTCTTCTAGTTTATCCCCATTGCAGAAGATATTTGCTGATGGTTATATATATATATTTTAGATATATACTGTTTATTATTTTTAGGAAAGACCCTTCTATTCCTATACTTTCTAGTGTTTTCAATAGGAATGTGTGTTGTATTTTGTCAAAGGCTTTTCCTGCATCTATTGAGATAATCATATGATTTTTGTCGGTTTGCTTATTAATATGGTCAATTATGTGGATGATTTTCCTAATATTGAACCATCCTTGCATTGCTGGTATAAATCCCACTTGATCATAATGAATAATCCTCATGGTCACTTGCTGGAGTCTTTTTGTTAGTATTCTATTTAAGATTTTTGCATCTATCTTCATTAAGGAGATTGGTCTATAGTTTTCTTTCTCTGTGTTTGACTTGCCTGGCTTTGGAATCAGTACCATATTTGTGTCATAAAAGGAATTTGGTAGAATTCCCTCTTTGCTTATTATGTCAAATAGTTTTTATAATATTGGGATTAGTTGTTCTTTGAGTATTTGATTGAATTCACTTGTGAATCCATCAGGCCCTGGGGATTTTTTCTTAGGAAGTTCTTTGATGGCCTATTCAATTTCTTTTTCTGATATGGGATTATTTAACTATTCTATTTCTTCTTCTGTTAATCTAGGCAATTTATATTTTTGTAAATATTCATCCATGTGACCTAGATTGCCATGTTTGTTGCCATATAATTGGGCAAAATAGTTTTTAATGATTGCCTTAATTTCCTCTTCATTAGAAGTGAGGTCTCCCTTTTCATCTTTGATACTGTTAATTTGGTTTTCTCCTTCCTTTTTTTTCCAATAGATTGACCAGTACTTTGTCTATTTTATTTGCTTTTTCCCAAAATGCTAGTTTCTAGTCTTATTTATTAGTTCAATGGCTCTTTCACTTTTAATTTTGTTAATTTCTCCTTTAATTTTTAGGATCTCTTATTTAGTTTTCATCTGGGGATTTTTAATTTGTTCACTTTCAAGTTTTTTGATTTGCATGTCCAATTCATTGATCTCTGTCCTCCCTAATTTGTTAATATATGAACTCAAGAATATAAATTCCCCCCTGAATAGTGCTTTGGATGCATCCCATTGATTTTGAAAGTATGTCTCATCATTGTCATTTTCTTCAATGAAATTATTATTTGTTTCTATGATTTGTTCTTTAATGGATTTTGGAGAATCCTATTATTTAATTTCCAATTAATTTTTGATTTGGCTCTCCATGTACCCTTACTAATTATTATTTTTATTGCATTATGATCTGAAAAGGTTGAATTGATTATTTCTGCTTTTTTGCACTTGTTTGCCATGTTTTTATGCCCTAGTACATGGTCAATCTTTGTGAATGTACCATGTGCTGCTGAAAAGAAGGTGCATTCCTTTTTGTACCTATATATTTTTCTCCATGTATCTATTAACTCTAATTTTCCCAAGATTTAATTCACATCTCTTACCTCTTTCTTATTTATATTTTGGTTTGATTTATCAAGATTTGAGAGAGCAAGGTTCAGGTCTCCCACTAGTATAGTTTTACTATCTTTTTCCTCCTTCAGCTCCACTAATTTCTCCTTTAGAAAGTTGGATGCTATGCCATTTGGTGCATACACGTTGAGTACTGATATTTCCTCATTGTCTATACTGCCTTTTATCAGGATGTAATTACCTTCCCTATCTCTTTTAAACAGATCTATTTTTACTTTGGCTTTGTCAGATATCATGATTGCAACTCCTGCCTTCTTTTTCTCAGTTGAGGCCCAATAGATTTTGCTCCAACCTTTAATTCTAACCCTGTGAGTGTCTACCTGCCTTGTATGTGTTTCTTGTAGACAACATATGGTAGGATTTTGGTTTTTAATCCACTCTGCTATTTGCTTCCATTTTATGGGTGAGTTCATCCCATTCTCATTCAGAGTTATGATAACCACCTCTGTATTCCCCAACATTTTGCTATCCTCTCCTAGTTCTGCCCTTTCTTCTTTCACTATATCCTTTTAAATCAGTAGTTTGCTTTTAATCAGTACCCCTAATCCCCACTCTTATTATTTGTCTCTTTCCTCCCCTCCCTTTTTGTTCCCTTCTTCTTATTATTTTTTCAGGGTCTGTTAAGTTCCCTCCCCTCTGTTTCCCTCCCTTTTTGTACTCCCCACCCTACTTTCCCCCTTGGTTTTCCTTCTCACTTTCCCTGTAGGGTAATGGGTCTAGATGCTCTTCCCTCTCATAATTGATTTCACTGAAAGTAAGGTTTAAGTGTTAACTATTAGCACTCTCTTCCTCTCCTTCTTATAATAGTATTCTTCCCCTCCACTTCCCACATGCCTCTTTTTGTGATATAGGTTATCCTATTTATCTTATTCCTTCAAGTTTCTCTTGGTGTCATCTTTCTATTCCCTCCTCCATTTTTCTTCTTTTTTTTGTGCATATCATCTTATACCACTTATTACCCCAATTTCTACCTATGAATGATTCTTCTAAATACTATAATAGTGAATATATTTTTTTAGAGTTACAAATAACATTTTTCCATATATTAATATAAACAATTTGATCTTATTGAAACCCTTAAAGAAGAAGATTTGAATAAAAAAACATTTTCCCCTTTCTCCTCTCTTTCTTATTTCCCTTTTCATGTTGCTCTTGATTTTTGTGTTTGGGTATCAAACTTTCCACTTAGTTCTGGTCTTTTCTTTACAAATACTTGGAAATCTTCTATTTTCTTGAATGCCCATACTTTCCCCTGGACGTATATAGTCAATTTTGATGTGTAGGTGATCCTTGGTTGAAGACTCAATTCTCTTGCCTTTCTGAATATCATATTCCAAGCCTTGTGGTCCTTTTGTGTGGAAGCTGCCAGATCTTGTGTAATCCTGATTGGTGCTCTTTGATAACTGAATTTTCTCTTTTGACTTCTTGTAAAAATTTCTCCTTAGCTTGGAAGTTCTTGAATTTGGCAATTACATTCCTGGGGGTTGTCTTTTGAGGATTTAGTGTAGAGGGTGTTCTATGAACTCTTTCAATGTCTATTTTCTCCCCTTGTTTAAGAACATCAAGGCAGTTTTCTTGGATAATTTCTTGTAGTATGATGTCAAAATTTCTGTTTTTTTCTAGGTTTTCAAGTAGACCAATGATCCTCAAATTGTCTCTTTGAGACCAGTTTTCCTGATCAATCATCTTGTCAGTGAGATATTTTATGTTTTCTTCTATTTTTTTCTGTCTTTGACTTTGCTTTATTGATTATTGCTGTTTTGCAAGATCATTGGCTTTCAATTGCCTAATTTTGTTCTTTAAGGACTGGTTTTACACTATAATCTTTTGATTTTCTTTTTTGGTTTGTTCTATCCTGCTTTTCATGGCTTTCAGCTGTTTCTCCAACTGGGAGTTCCTGTCCTTTAAACTATTATTTCCTTTTTGAACTGTTTCCCACTTTTCTTGCCCAAATCCTTCCATCTTTTTGATAAGCTCCATTTAATTCTTTAAGAGCTTGTGGCCAATTTCCATTTTTTGGGGGGGAAGGTTTGTGTCCATTTTCTTGTATGTCCTTTTCTGCAATTTCCTTTGTAGTCTGGATTTTTCTTCAGAAAAATTATCTAGGGTCAATGCCTTCTTGTTTTTCTTGGTGTTGGAAGTTGTTTTTCCTGGGCATTGTTTGCCATCACTATGGTGGTTTTTCCTTCTCTTTCCAGGCAGAAGTCTGAGGGGGGCAGGCTTTCTGTGTATGGATCTAAGGAGCTCAGTTTTTGACTGAGGCCACCTCTCAAGTCTCTGTAGCTTCTCCTGTTTACTGCCCTTCTCTGCACTATCTCCATGTAGGCTCCCAAGGTCTGAGCTCTTCAGCCTGCTGGGGTCTCAGGTCTAGCTGCTCTCAGGGGTAGGTCTTTGGTGCTTGTAATCAGCTATTAAGGACCTAGAGGTGCCCCTCACTCACTCTAGAGGTGCCCCTTGCTCACTCACTGATTCTAGGGCACTGGCTCTGACTCTGGTTCTGTAGGTGGGGTGGGGGAGGGTTGATCAGCTCATGTTTTGGTGGAAGCTATTTCATCCCTTATAGTGTGAAAATGTCCAAATCCCACATACCTTCAATTCTGTGCCCTGCTATAGTGTCCCTTCGGTCATATGATTTTTTTTGAGGTAGTCTATATTGGTAGATAGTGAGGAGAGGAAGTCCTGGATCTATACTGTCACCATGTTTACCTGGAAGTCCGACTCTTGCTCTTATAAATCTGACAGTTTTCAAGAACTCTTGACTAGACTATTGTAATAATCTCCTTCATGGACTTCCTCGCCTCTAGTGCAGGGGTTTTCAATTTGGGGTTCATAGACCCCATAGATTTATTTCAGAGGGATCTGTAGACTTGGGGGTGAAAATTACTTCTTTATTTTCACTAACCTTTGTTTTCCTTTGCAATCCACTGTATTTTACTTAATGAATCTAAAAATGTGATTTTGAAAAGGAGTCCATAGGCTTTACAAGACTGCCTCACAGTTTCTCTCCATGTACCAGCTCCATGAGTTCTGGGACAGGGTTTTGCTAAAAATTAATGAGGGAGGGAGAGGCTATTGAGTTAATTATGTCCAGCTGAGGCTAATGCATCTGGTGGTCCCCTAGCCTGGCATCAAAGGCAGAGAGATATGTGATGGTTGTAACCTGAATCCCAAATAGTCTCAATTCAGTTGGAAGTGAAAGCTGAACCTTATAGGTTCCCCTGATGGCCTCCTGTCATGGGGAATTCTCACATCTCTTCACCAAAGGGAAGGGCCAGTCTTCCCCATTTGCAGAGAAGGTAGCTTGCTTCAACATGGGATTTGAGAGAGAAGTGGGGAGGTTTTCTTAATGAAAAAACCCTCTCCTATTGGTCCCTAACATTCCACTATTCAAATTTTCATTTCTTCATTTCTGCCTATTAGTTCCAGGCACCTATCAAAGTCTCACTTAAATATCCCTGGGAAGGGTGACATATGAAATCTTTCACACCCTTGGGGTAACAATTGTGAGACCTGAAGAAAGCAGAGAGCATTAAGCATCAGGTTAGGGAAACATTAAAAGTGTATGAAAAACATAGAAAGAGAAGGTAAGGATTATTAAACTTTATCAAATTTATATTTTCACTTTCCCCTGTTTTTACTGGTGTTTTTTGTTTTTACATCACATTTATCTCATAAAACATTCTTTCCCTTCTTCTACCCAGCAAGCCTTCCATTGTAACTAAGATTAAAAAAAGAAAGTTTAACAAAATCAACCAACACATCAGCTGTGTTGATAAGAAAATGTGAAATTCCACACGCATAGTCTCTCATTCCTGTAATGAAAGGAGTGGGGTTCATTTTCTCAGATTTTCTGCCGTGCCTTGGTCATTATAATTATGTAACTTTTAGTTTCTTTCTGTTGCTTCTTCCATCTTGATTGTTTAAGTCACCATATACATCATTTTATGGTTTTGGTTTGCTTCATTTTGTATCAGTTCACATATTGTCATTGTTCCCCATTTAGTGTAGTGTAGGAATATTCTATTATGTTTGTGTACCATGATTTGTTTAGTTATTCCCCAATTAATGAAAGCCTACTTTGTTTCAGGTTTGATTTTTCTTTCTATGCACACAGAAATGATGTAATGAATATTTCGGGGGTATTTGAGACCTTTCTTTTTGTCTTTCATCTCCTTGGGGGTAGATACCTAGCAGTAAAAATCTCTGGATCAAAGAGTATGGCTGTTTTTAATCATTTTCTCAATCTAATTACAAATTGCTTTCCAGAATGATTGGGCCAATTCACAGCTCCACCAACAGTGTATCAGGGTGCCTCTTTCTACAGCCCCTCCAACTTGGACTATTTCCACCCCCCCAAATTTGTCAGTTTTCTGGGTGTGAGGTGAGACCTCAAAGTTATTTTAATTTACACCAAATTTACATTTTCAAGTTGAGATTTGCCATCGTTCTAAACAGCTGGGAAAATCAAGCTGTCCAGGAGGCTGAAAGAAAGCAGGCAGGAGGCCAATGGAAATATAGCATCTCCTTATGCCTTGTGGTTCTTTTAATGTTTGGCTTACTTAAGGATCCATGCCTGAGAGTGGGGGGGGGGGGAAGGGAATTCTGAAGGGTTGGCCCTAGACAGATACCTCTGTTCTTTGAACCTGTGAGCTGGAATGTTAAAGGACGAATTGGGAGAAGTCAAGAAGCATCTGGAGCAGTACTGAGTAGTATGTGGGGTCAATGCAAAATATGGAAGTTGGGAAATAATGAAAAGAGAAACAATAATTGCTTCTATTTGCATGTAGCCCAGACCCATGATCTTGTCAGTATAAAGAGCACCCCGATAAGGAGATAGCTTTAACTAATGCAGATTAGCAACTGTTCATCAATTCAAAGTCAGAGTATGTAAAATTTAAATCTAGAAGAGACTTTAAAGGCCATTTAGTCCACCTCTCATTTCATAGTTGGAGAAATGGCAGCTTTGAGAGGTGTTGTAACTTTCACACAGTAAGTAGATGAGGAAGGATTTGAATCCAAGTCTATCAACTGAAAACCCAACAATTCTATCAGACACCACAACTTGGCTAGGGTCACATAGACTCTATATGTCAGAGATAGGACTTGAACCAAGGTTGTCCTGATTTTCGTGAGTCTGGACTAAAAATAGTTTTATGGCGCATGATCTAACCCTTGTCTCATTTGATTCTCACAACAACTCTGTGAATGATGTAGGGGAAGTATTCTTGTTTGACTGATGAGATACCCAGGGCTAAGAGAGGTTAGACTGTGCTTAACCTCATACCGCCTGTCAGGACTGTAGCCTCAGCATCCTAACTCCTTGGTTTTCCACTGCCCTGTAAAGATGAGTTTTGCCTCGTCTCTCTCAGACAATCTGGCTGTAATTCCCACCAGCTGTTAGAGGCCAAGAATGACACCTCATTACTTTTTTAGTACTTGAAGAGAATATCTAGGAGTTGCCAAGAATGAAACTGACTCTACTGCCTGTCTGATCAAAATGGGGTGACTAGACCAGTAATTAATGGTATTTACATGTGAGTCATAAACTTTTTACAATTTTCCTGTGACTGGTTTTCAGGGGGACCCTCAGGGGGAGAAACAAGGCACTTCCTAGCTGGCAGCTGGCAGCTGTGCTGGTGGGAAGCCCACCCAAGCTGAAGCCATTGGGATTGAGGTGGGCGGATGGGGAGCCTGTGGCAGTTAGCAGTTCCTCCTGCCGCTTTTCCAAATGTTCTCTTGGGCATGAATAAGGCCAGGTCCCCTTTAGCTCTTACTAGTTCTCTGAAGAGGGCTGATCTCTCCAGCATTTAGAGATGGGCTCTCAGCTGGCCATGGCTTTAGCTTCCCAGAGCCCACTGTGATTCCGCTTAGGTTTCCTTGACTACTTAAGTTGCTTGACCTCCTCTCATCTGCCCTATCTTTCCCATTTCCCCATGGTGAAAGGAGTGGAAAAGGAGCACATGGTATACTCCTTGTGGAAGCCACAAGTGCACCATGTAGGTTTATTTGGGTTCAGAATTAAGTTTACCAGTTAGCAGTGACTTCGAGTCTTTCAGAGTTCCATTAGGTTATGGGCTGGTCACATCTGGATCTTCTGAAATTGGGAAGAGGCCCTTCACTGGATTCCCACTTTCTGTTTCAGGTTTCCCACCCGATCTCTCCCTTCCCCATGCTCCTCAGTCTTCCAATCCTCACATGTCCCTGGGCTCCTCCTATCTTGTATTCTACTCCAGCAGGATCCTGCTTTCATTTGGTCCTGTGGTTGGGAAAGGGAGCTGATAAAGTTAATTCCTAATAAGTTGTTCTAAGGAAATAAAGGAAAAGGGGAGTCAGCCCTAATAGCAGAACTTCTAGAATTCACTTCATGTGGACTTCTCTTCACTATCTAGCTAGTCAGCATTGGAGATCTGTCTGGGAAACAGACCTCCCTCTCTCTTTAGCAACCATCATTCCTGACCTCTAACAGGGGTCCAGGGAAAAGAGAACTGGTTCTGGGGTCAGAGGACCTTGGTTCAAATCCTGCCTTTGACTTTTACTACTTGTGTGACCAGTCATTTAACCTCCCTGGGCTTCAGTTTCCTTATTGGTAAAATGAGGTTGGACTTGAAGAGGTCTTCCTCAGTTTCACATCTAGGATTATCTTGTCTCTAGAAAAGAGTTGCGGTCCTCAAAATATGACTCTGCTAAGACTAGAATAAAAGTAAAATAAAACAATATATAAAAGCTTATGACTGATGCCTATATAGTCCATGAAAACATCCTATTTCAAAAATAGAGGTGTAGGTCTTGGGGGACAGAAGACTTGGATTCAAGTTCTTTATCAGATATAGATAGATCTCTCAAGTTCTAGATCAGATATAGATAGATGTATTGATATCTTGGATGTATCTAGGACTTAAATAGACATCACACACACACACACAAACAACTTGAATGAGCCTGGATAAGTTATTAACTTGAATGAAAATGGGGACACTATTTACAATTACTTATCTGCCTCATAGTGTTGTTATAAGGAAAGCACTCAAAACTGGATAGAAATGTGAGCCTTTAATGATAATAGTGCAGTATCATTTGTAACATCTAGGCAACTTTTGATTTGCACAGTTTCTGAGGGAGGGGCAGCATGTACTTCCCACTTTTTTTTAACCCTTACCTTCTGTCTTAGAATCAATATTGTTTATTGGTTCCAAGGCAGAAGAGCAGTAAGGGTAAAGCAGAGGGGTTAGGTGACTTGTCCAGGGTCACACAGCTCGAAAGTATCAGAGTCCAGAATTTAAATCTGTCTTTGGGCCTGGCTTTCAATCCACTGAGCCACCTAGCTGCCCCCTCCCCCTTATCCTTGTCCTTAGACTATGCTTTTAGATTTTACACAGCTCTCTTGATGGATTTCTACAATACAGTTCAATAGCCTATGACAATTTACTAGCTCGTTCTTTCTTTGGGTGAAGCTCCCTTGCCAATGGTGGAGAACAATGGATTCAGAATAAAAATTCTGGAATCAAATTTTGGTTCTGCCTCTTACCAGTGGAGGGCTTAGAAATAATTTTCTCAACCTTTTGGGACTTCAGTTTCCTCATCTACATAATGAGGACAGGATAGAGGATCCCTAACATCCTTTTTGACAACATTCCATCATACCTCACCTCTTTTCTAAGTAGTATCTATGCCCTTCCTAGATCCTTTCAGGATGACAAAGGCCCTGCCGCTAAGTTCTAGAGTTTCCTTTTCACAAACATTACTCTGGATCAATAAAAATTGATTTCTTTAAAAAAAATTCTTA
Organism: Monodelphis domestica; assembly: GCF_027887165.1. Lineage (NCBI taxonomy): Eukaryota > Metazoa > Chordata > Mammalia > Didelphimorphia > Didelphidae > Monodelphis > Monodelphis domestica. Next base: position 418,522,273 of record NC_077229.1, on the reverse strand, counting down.
CCCCCTATTGGATGTGGAGTTTTGTTTTTTAAAAGATTATTACAAAAATGATTAATATGGAAGTAGGTATTGAATGACAATACATGTATAATCTAGAGGAATTGCTTGTCAGCTCTGGGAGAGGGGAGGGGAAAAGGGGAAGGAAAGCACATGAATCAAGTAACCATGGAAAAATACTTAAATAAAAATTAAAAAAAAATTCTTACTCCCTTTTTCATTTCTTAAGACTCAACTTTTGCCTTGGAGGTTCTTCAGTTACTGGCAGAATTGAGATAATAAACATGACCTAGGACCAATGAAAATTTCTTATTCCTTCCTCTGTTCCTGTCTCTCAAATTTTTCTCTTATTCTCTCATTTTTCTTTTTCATTCTGGCTGCCTTGGAATGATACTTTTTTTATACTTATCAGTGTTCTAGCTCTCCCCTCTTCCCCCTGTAAACCATAGGCACTTATATCCATTTAAAAAAGTTTTATTGATGCTCTTCAGTTTTTGTATCACAATTATTTCTCAATATACCTCTCCCCAATTGAATAGACACCCTCAGAATATCTATCTATTACAATACTTCCTTGCTACCAAGGAAAACAGTTAAGCAAAATTATCTAAAAACAAGGATCTGCAACATTTCCCAATTGTAGTTCCATACATGCCTCTTTACCAAGAAGATGTGTTTCAGCATTTGTCCTTCACTAGATCAAGATTTTGCAATTCATCTAAATTCAGCTACCATTTTGTGTTGTTTTCATTTGCATTAAGCATTGTGCACATTGTTCTCTGGGTTTTACTTTCTTCATTCTGTATCAGTTCATGAAAATCTTCCCTTGGTTTCTCTGGTGCTAATATTAAAATTCCATTCAATTTAAGTGTTACAGTTTGTTTAGCCATTCAATAACTAGAACCAGTCTTTCCCGACTGACTACCAACTAGTTCCACCTATCTTCCTATATGATCAAGTTCATGTCTATTTTCACAAAAATCACCAATTTCAAAACTGAAAGGAAATTTTAAAGGTCATCAGATCCAAACTGGACCTGAAAAAGAATTCCATCTGCAACATACCCAACATTCCATTATCTAGCTTTTTGTTGAGGAGGTCCATTTTGGAGAAACTCTGTTCCTCCTGAGGCAACCTATCACACTTGGAAAGAGCTCAGATTATCAGGAGTTTCCCTTTACATTGAACCTACATCTGCATCTTTGCAATCTCTATCTACTATTCTTCCTTTTGCCCTCTGAGACCACATGCACTATGTCTTATCTCTCTTCTATAAGATAGCTCTTGAAATACTTGAATGCTGTCATCATATTCCCTTTAAATCCTCTCTTTTCTAGGCTAAGCACTCCCAAGTCCTTCAACAAGTTTCCATATGGCATGATCTTGAGGCCTTTTTGCTGCTTTGGTTATCTTCAGGAAGCTCTCCAACTTTTTTAATGCCTTCCTTGAATATGGTACCCAGATTTCAACGTAGTACTCTAGATGTGATCAAAGAAGAGTATTCCAGGGTTATCCCCTTCCTAGAACTAGACCTAGCCTATCTTTAAAAAAAATTAATTATTTAAGAATAGTTTTCCATGATTCCATGATTCATGATTCCCCTCCCCCTTTCCTCCCCTCTCCCAGAGCTGACAAGCAGTTCCACTGAGTTACACATGTATCATTGTTCAAAACCTATTTCTATGTTATTCATATTTGCAATAGAGTGATCTTTTAAAGTAAAAATCCCCAATCACATCCCCATCGAACCATGTGATCAATCATATGTTTTTCTTCTGCATATCTGCTCCCACAGTTCTTCCTTTGAATGTGGATAGTGTTCTTTCTCATAAGTCCCTCAGAATTGTCCTGGATCATTGCATTGCATAGCCTATCTTAATGTAGGCTAGGATTGCATTAGCTTTTGAGGGAGCCACATCACACCGGTAACTCACGTTTAGTCAATAGTCTTCTAATGTCCTCCAATCTTTTTCTCATTTAGGCACATTTCCATTATCTTTATTTGAAGTTAAATATATGACTTTATTTAGTTAAATTCCAGATTATTTTATTTGGTCCAATGTTCTAGCTTGTTGAGGACTTTAATAGTCCTGAAGTCAAGAAAAGTCATCTTCCAGAGTTCAAATCTAGCATCAGACACTTTGTTACTATATGACCCCGGGCAAGTCACATAACCCTATTTGCCTCAGTTTCCTCATCTGTAAAATGACTTGGAGAAGAGAATGGCAAATCACTCCAATATCTTTGCCAAGAAAATAAGCTCACAAATAATCAGACATGATTGAAACAACTTGACAACAACAACAGTACTTGAAGGCAAGGGCTGTTTTGGTTTTGCCTTTGTAGCCTGGCAGTTCATAAATGCCTGTTGATTGAATGAATGCTGACTCTGTCCTCCAACTGCATATTTGGTAAACATATTATATATGCCTTTATCCAAATTTCAGATAAAAAATGTTAAATAGCCACAGGTCAAGAACAGGTGTGTAGGGCACTTCACTAGAGAACTCCTTCCAATTTGACATGAACCATAGGTATGAAAGAAAGAGCACTGTCTCGGGTGCCAAAAGGTCTGAGTTCCAATCCTTCCTCTAATAGTTATTATTTGTGTGATCTTGCACAAATCACTTAACCAACTTAGGCCTTAGTTTCCTATCTATAAAGGGAGGGGGTTGGATTAGAACTCCTCCAAAGCCCCTTCCAGCTCTAAGCCTATGATCCCATGACTATCTATTTCTATCTACTCAACAAGATCTGCACCCACCTAATGACAGCAGCCAACATCTCTCCATCTTGTCTACAAGAATACCAAGAGAACTCTTTAAAAATGCTTTTCCTGGAGGCATCTGGGTGGCTCAGTGGGTTGAGAGCCAGGTCTACAGATGGGAGGTCCTGGGTTAAAATCTGGCTTCAGACCCTTCCTAGCTGTATGACCCTGGACAAGTCCCTTAACCCCCATTGCCTAGCCCTTACCACTGTTCCGCCTTGGAACTAATATACAGTATTGATTCTAAGGCTGAAGGTAAGGGTTTAAAAATGTTTTTCCTGAAATTGAGGTGGACTGTCCAGAAATGCCTTGATCTCTGCCAGTCTAGGAGACTTGTCAAAATGGAAATGATCTTAGTTTGATATCCTTGTCCTTAATGAAACCATTCCGTGGGTTCTTTGTGATCATCGCTTTATTTTCTTGATTTTCGCATGCATTTAATAATATGTTCTGGAATTTTTTAAGGGACTGAAATCAGTCTAAGCTCTTTTAAAAAAATCTGCTTTAGGGGGTAGCTGGGTAGCTCAGTGGATTGAGAACCAGGCCTAGAGACGGGAGGTCCTGGGTTCAAATCTGACCTCATCCATTTCCCAGCTGTGTGACCCTGAGCAAGTCACTTAACCTCCATTGCCTAGTCCTTACCACTCTTCTGACTTGGAACCAATGCACAGTATTGATTCCAAGATGGAAGGTAAGGGTTTAAAAAAATCTACTTTGCAATCTTATAATGCTACAAATACTTTAGTTATATGGTATTGATAATGTAGAACTTAGACTACCAGGTTATCATATTTTACTAGCTAATAATGTCATTTGCTGTGACCCTTCCCAGAGGGTACTTGCAGTTTTATAGCAGGCTCTGGTATTCCTTTATAGTCTTCTTATACTTTACTCCCCTCCATGCACTCTATGATCCATATAGAGGCCTACATATTGTTCCCTGTACATGCCATTTCATTTCTTGGCTTTGCCTTTGTGCAGGCTGCCTCCATGCTTAGAATGCTTTCCCTTCTCACCTTTGTCTCCTGGTTTCCCTAGTTTCTTTCATGATTTGAAAATCCTGTATTCTATAAGAGACCCTTCTTGGTTTCTTCTCACTGCTAGTGCCTGTGCAGTCATCTCCATCAATTTATCTTCTATGTATTCTATCTCGAAGGACCTGGCTATTTACATGTTCTCTCTTCAACTGGAATGTGAACTTCTTGAGGGGTGTAAGGAATTAAATTAAGGGTTTGACTAAATATCTGAGAATTCTAAGATAATACTATGGTCATTGATTTAAAAATATTATAGTTCAAGTCAAAATGACTTTTAGTAGTTTTATTTACAAAAGAGGTAGAAAAAGTGAAAGCAGACAAATGTAAAAGAGGGTAGAAAAGGAGTCTAGCCTATCACCCTAAATGTTGCTCTGGTCCACAACTCAACCCAGGCAGGGCTCATTAACCTCTTAGCTGGAGGACTCAGTGGTGAATTAAACAAGGGTTCAACCCACTCAGCCTCTTCCAAGAAGGGGAGGCCTTTCTGGAACTAGTCTCTCCAGAAGTTAGGAAAGGAGGGCCAAGTCCTAACGGGGGAGATCTAGGAACAGTCTTACCAGAATCAGTCCAAGAGCCAAAGTCCCAGTCCAAGATGAAGCTCAAAGAAGTCCCAAGCCATCTCCAAGAGGCAGGTCACCAGCCGAAGATCCTTTGGAAAGGAAGTTTAGGATTTTTATAGTCCTTTTTCCACATCATTTCCTGTCCCTTCCCCTCTTCACAGGGGCCAATCACAGCTTCCAAATTGCTTAACACTGCCCAGAGGGGCAGTGTCTGTGGGATCCACCTCTCATTCCACAAAGGTGAAAACTCTTATCAAAGGATTCACAAGTTTCTCACTGATTGAGTTAAAAGGGTGGAGCTCTCCAAGTAAATAACTGAACTCCCTTACTTAGTCTTAAGTAGGAGTGTTTTTAAGTTTTTGATTGATTAATTTGAAATAGACAAAGATAGTAAATAATTTTCTTTCACAGGGGAGAGGAAGTATATTTGCTTTTTTTTGCATCCCAAGTTCTTTACACAGTACTTGGCACATAATAGAACCTTTATAAGTGCTTGTTGACTGACTCATCCATCCTATGATCCCTCCTTTGCAACCATTTCAGTTTGCTAATGTCTCCTTTAAAATGTGATGCTAAGAACTAAAAATGAACATACTATAGTTGTAGTCTATATATATTCCAGACATGGCTGCATAGAGTGACATGGTGTTATCACTGTCCTATTTTTGGAGTCTCTATTTGGAAAGACACATTTCCAAAATGAAACTCAACATTTTTGTTGTTATTGAGTCATTTTTCAGTTGTGACCAACTCTTCATGAATCCTTTTGGGGTTTTCTTGGCCAAGATACTGGAGTGGTTTTCTATTTTCTTCTCTAGATCATTTTCCAGATGAGGAAACTGAGGCAAACAAATGTCTTGCCCAGGGTTACACAGCTAGTAAATGTCTGAGGCCATATTTTTAAATTTTTATTTTTTAATATAGCTTTATTGTTGAGCTGCACAAACACACTTAAGGATCTGATCTTTATTGAAGGGCATTTAGGAAACAAAAATATACCCCCACTTCAAAGAGATAAAAAGGTTGTGCATGATTATATGCTAAGCAGAAGTGAGAACACTCGAATGCCATAAACCTCCCTTGTCTCCAACTTCTCTACATCTCTCAAGATCACCATCCTTTTCTCAGTCATCGAGGCTTGAAATCTCTTCCTCTTTCCCACCCTCTCCCTTATTCAATCATTTGCTAAGTGACATCAATTCTACCTCTGCAGCGTCTGTCAGTGTTCTTCCTTCATGCCTATGACCACTGGCACCATCCTAGTTTGGGCTGTCATTGCCCTTCACCTGGATTCTAGCAGTAGTAAGTCTTCCAGCTGGTCTCCCTGCCAAGTCTTTCTCCCTGTACTCAAATGTATCTTACAGAGTGCTGCCAGAGTCATCTGCCTAATGCACAATTTTCATCTTGTCATTCTTCTCAAAAGCTTTCAGCGATTCTTCCATAATGCACAAAACTCCTCAGCCCAGCATTCTGGGCCTTCCCTAGTCTGGCTCCAACCCACCTAGCCAGCCCTATCGCCCACTATTCTCCTTCACATCCTCCATTATCTTGCCAAAGTGGATTATTCCTAGTGCTCCAAACTGGTTCTTCTCTGTCTTGTCTCCACGTCTTTTCTCATCCATTTACATGCCCCATACGATGCAGATGTTGCCATGTTATAGTTTTTAATTGTGCTCACAATGTACTCTCCTCATCCCTGAGCATGGCAGTCCTTCAAAAGCCAGTCCAAATGCCTTTCCTTCCATACCTAACAGTGCATTGCATTTAGTAGTTCTGAATCTGTGATTTAATCAGTGTGGGAAACTCCTAGTGTGGAAATGCCTTTATCTGTTCAGATCATCAATTCATTTATAATTTCCAATCTTAGAGATTTATTTATTTGGCACAAAAAGAGAATAAGTGACATGCCTGCCATAGTCACACAGCTGGCAGAGGCAAAAATTGCATTCAGGTCTTTCTGACCCCAAGGTCTGACCTCTATCCACTAAATCACTGATGCCTCAAGCAGATATCTAAGCATTCCGAAAGCTAGAAATGAATATTAATGGTGGCTACAGTTGCATTTGTCTATTTTTTTAAATGGAGCTTTGTCATCTGTTAATTCATGTTGAAATTGTATTCAGAACTTAAAATCTTTTTTTCAAATAAACTGCTGTGTTTTCCTGTCTTCTCTATTCTATATATGTACAATTAATTTTTTTGATTTTTTAACTAGGACTTCACAGTACATCATATTTAATTTAATCTCATTGGTTTCTGCCAATTGTTCTAGTTAATAGAGAACTTTTTTGGACCCTTATTCTATTATAACCCATCCTACTTCTGTCTCCCCCACCTTTTTCCTTGTGCAATTTTTTTTAAACCCTTAACTTCCATCTTGGAATCAATACTGTGTATTGGTTCCAAGGCGGAAGAGTGGTACGGGCTAGGCAATGGGGGTCAAGTGACTTGTCAGCTGGGAAGTGTCTGAGGCCAGATTCAAACCCAGGCCCTCCTATCTCTGGGCTTGACTCTCAAACCACCGAGCCACCTAGCCCCTACACTAAACTATCGACAAATAGTTATCCAGCCTCTTGTCTATATTTCGTCCATAAGGATATTGTAAGAGATTCTGACAAATGCTTTCCAAAATCTACCTAGAGCAGATCTGGATTTGTAACTCTAAAGCATTCTATAGATATATTTTTTCTATTAAATCTATAGCATCCCTTCAGTCTGTTAGTCAGTGTGCCAACAAACATTTATTAAATGCCTACTATGTATCAGGGTACTGTACAAAGCCCTGAGGGTACAAAAGAGGCCAAAGATAGCCCCTGCTCTCAAGGAGCTTACAATTTAATTGGGGAGATAACCTGAAGACAACTCTATACCAACCAACCAACAGGACTAATGAGAAATAGTAAATAAAGGGAAGGCATTAGAAGGGGAATTGGGAAAGACTTCCTTTTCCCAGGTTAATAATTTTTATCAAGAAAAGAAATTAATTTAGCATGATGTTATCAGTAAACCCAGGCAGGCTCCTACTGATCACCATTTCAGTTGCTACGTGCCTATGGACTAGAGTTTTTATGGCAGTGTCAAGCTCAACATTCCACAGCTTCTTAATAATATCTTCTTTGTTTTTAAAACTGGGACTACCCTTGCCCCCATCTAACTGGAAATTTTCCTATTCTCTACTTTTTGTCAAAGATCTCTGATAGCGGTCCAGAAAAACTCATCTAGTATTTTGGAATGTGTGTTGTCTAGGCCAGGTGACTGGGACCAATTTAGAATAGCATAAGGCATTTTCACCAGTTTAGCACTTATTTTTGGGTTCAATTTCCTTATAATTATTCTCAGGTATGTCTTTTTCAGTCCCAATAGTGTTACCTTTGAGAGAGAAAAAAGAAGCCAAATAGCGGTTGAAAAGTTATTTCTCCCAATTTTCTATGAACATAATAATATTAGCTAGCATGTACATAAAGAGGCAGCTAGGTGGCTCAGTGCATAGACTGTTGGGTCTGGAGTCAAGAAGATCGGTGTATAAATCCGGCCTCAGATACCTACTAGCTGTGTGACCCTGAGCAAGTCACTTAACATCTGTTTGCCTTAATCCACTGGAAAAGGAGTTGAGAAGCCTCTCCAGTGTCTTTCCCAAGAAAGTCCCATGGACAGTGTTGGCTTGTTATGGTCCACAGGGTCAGGAAGAGTTGGACACAACAGGACATCAAGCAACAACAAAGCATGTACATAGAGCTTCAAGATTCACAATGTGCTTTACATATGCTCCAGGCAGCTGACGCCTCTCTTTTTTTGACCCCATAGTTAAAGAAGCTTTTTTTGGTTATATTCCCATTTTCCCTGATATTATTTTTAAAGGAGTATTCCTCTCTCTTGTATTCATTCATCCTTGGTTACCTGTTCCGGCTTCCTTCTTTGTACAAGCTCTTTTGAAATCTGTGTTCATTAAAGTCTCCTTACATAGTCACATCAATCTTTTTTAGAAACTTCTCATTTTTATTCTTCATTAGGGTTTTTTCCCAATTATTTCACCAAAATATTGTTGCTGAGAGCCTCCTTTCCCTCTCAAGCTGGCTTCCTTTTAAACATCTTTTGTAGTTAATGGGGAAAAAATACTTCTCTTTCAACTTCAAGAATTTTGTTATCTTGAATGCATGAAGTGATTGGGTTTCAAGTCAAGGGCTCAAGTTCTAGCTTTCCTGCTAACGAGATGTATGACCTTGGGTAGGGTTGGGAAAGGGTGGAAGAATGTTCATTATTTCTCTCATCTGTAAAATGAGAGGATTGGACAAGAGGAATGCTAAGTCTCTACTAGGTTTAATATTCAGTGATTCTTATGAAAGTCTAGAATAACATGCCAGAATATGCCCAATATTCTCTTCGGTGGCTATCACCAACTCCAAAATGGCATTATCACTTTTCCCTAAGACTCTTTCACAATGGGGTCAAGAAAAGAGTTCCTCTGTTCACTTCCTTTACCTTCTGATGAATGGCATTGCCAGCAAATCGAGTCAAGAAATTATCCCTGCTTTTCAGAGATATATCTCCAGAATATATCTTGATAATAGAAAGAGCCCATCAGAACTGTATCTTGCCTCTGTGCCAGTTTTGTAGGCAGTATACAGAACATTATTATTATTACTAATAGATTTTATTTCTAGGAATCTCAGTTCTTCCTTCCCTCCTCTCTCCACACCACAGAAGGCATCATCCAGAAAATAGATATGCATATGTAGATTATGTTTTTCATGTTTCCATTTTTTAGTTTATTCTCTGGAGGTGAAGATTCACATGTTATTCTTCAAGTATCAAATCTATAGCTTTCTATAATGTTCTCTTGGTTCTAGTCATTTCACTCTTTGTCACTTCATATAGTTCTTTACAAGTTTTAAAAAATTAATCTACTCATTGTTTCTTACAGTATAGTAGTATTTTCATCACCATCATATATACCATAATGTGTCTAGCCATTCCCCAGTTAATGGACATCTCCTTGAATTTCAGTTCTTTGTCACCACAAAGAGAACTGCTATAAATATTTTGGAGCATATAGGTTCTTTTCTTTTCCCCCTGATCTCTTTGGGAAATAAATCCAGCAATGGTATTGCTGGGTTTCAGGGTATACACAGTTTTATGGCTCTCTAGGAGTAATTCCAAATTGCTCTCCAAAATGCTATATATGGAGAAAAAGTTTAGAGGAATTAGCTTGAAGGGTTCTCAGCTTAAGAAAGGACCCACCTAAATTTCATCAAAATCAAAGTGCCAGTTAATTTGCCAGGGTCAAATTGAGTCAACAAGTTAAGAAGCAAAGTGCTCCAGGCCTGGGATCAGAAAGACCAGAGTTCAAATCTAGTTTCAGACATGTACTAGCTGTGTGATTGCGGGCAAGTCACTTAACCCTACTTTCCTTAGTTTCCTCATCTATCAATGAACTGGATAAGGAAATAGCAAGCCACTCCAATATCTTTGCCAAGAAAATTCCAATTGGAGTCAGAAAGAGTTGGGCACAAGTGAAATGACTCAACAACAAAAATAACATTCCAGGTACTGTGCTAATTGTAGGAGATATAAAGCCAAAAATAAAATAGTTGCTGCTCTCAAGGACCCTTACATTTTATAGGGGAAACAACATATACATGTAAATATATGTAAAATAGATATGAAATCTTTCTTTGGAGGGGAGGGATTAGGAAAAGAAGGTTTCATGTGTGAAGTGGCCTTTTTACTGAGCTTGGCATGAAATTAAGGTATTCTAAGGAATAGAAGGGAGGAGAGAACATATTACAGGCAAGGATGAATGCCTGTGCAAAGGTATGGAAATAAGAGATGTAATGTTGTGTATTAGAAATGGCAAAGTCAGTTTCACTGGTCCAAAGAGTGCATAGAGATTACTGTATTTATCATACAGACTGGAAAGGTAGATTGGAGCCAGCTCCTGAAGAGCTTTAAGTACCCAAGAAGGGTTTCTAGAGGTAATAGGGAGCCACTAAAGTTTACTGAGCAGAGGAGTGATGAGGTCAGACTTGTGTAATAAGCCTATTACTTTGGCAGCTGTGTGGAAGATGGAGTAGAGAGGGGACATATTTGAGGCCAGGAGACCAACCAGGAAGTTGTAGTCAAAGTAAGAGGTGATGATGTGGTGGTGGCTCTGTGGGTTAGTGGAGAAGAAGATGTATTTGAGAGATGCTTTGGAGAACTGACAAGACTTGCAACTGAAGGGATGTGCCTGGTTGAGGGTACCTGATAAGGTATGACAAGAAATAAATGAAGGAGGTTAGTAGTGGACAATGGCTTTGGGGCAGAGCATGGCAAAGGGTGATTGCTATCCTAGTGCCGATTTTCCAGCTGAGTGAATCTTCTATTTAGTTAATATATAAATGTAAGCAATTTTCTTCCCTTAAGGTAAATCTTTTAACCTCCCTGGCCCCCAGTTTCCTAATCTGTAAAATGAATGAATTGGACCAGATGCTTTTAAAATAAAATTTTATTGAGTCAATTTAGAACATTATTCCTTGGTTGCAAGAATCATATTCTTTCCCTTCCTCCCCTCCCCCTCCCCTTCCCACCCCAACACACAATTGCAATGGGTGTTACATGTTAGACCAGGTGCTTTTTGATGGCTCTTGAACCTAAAAATGATAGGATTCTGGGTGATCTTGGAAGAGCTCAAAACACGGTGGGTCATCCAGCTTCTCTCCAGATGAATGGGGTGGGGCCATAGAGTTTGATCCCAGTTTGAAGAGAAGAGGGAAACAAAGGCCTATTCCACATTTGCCAGTTGTACCGCGGAGTTTGGAATCCCAATCTGGTGCTTTCTCTCTCCTCCTTTCTGGCAAATGATCCCCCTCTTCTCCCCCCCCCCCCCAGCCTAAAGCTTCCCAGCCTGTATACCCCCCTACCCAGAAAAGGGCTGAGACCCTCACGTGGCTTAAATTAGCACTGAACACAGACCATCCCGTGTTCGGAGATCCCTGCCAACTTGGCGACTGAGGGGGCTCCCGGAGCCAAAAGCTTCTCTCCAGCTGGCCCCAGGCTGTTCACACCCCAGGCTTGTTAGAGCCTGGGCACAATGGTTTATAAATGTCACAGACACCAGGCTGTGTCAAAAGACCTTCTAGGTCTTTTCCACGGAGAAAGGCCTGGGCCCTGACAGCAGCGGAGGAGACCCTCCCATGCGTCCCTATCCCCGCTGCAGGAAGCGGGAGCCTCGGCTCATGGAGCAAGACGGGACCCCTTCCTTTCCTGGGTCACCTTTTTAATGGCCAAGAAACATGGCCGCGGAGGGCTCGGACTCAACCTCAAGAGATTAAGGGGCTATTGAGCAGCCAGCAGTCCTTCAGACAGCCCAGGGAGCCCGCTGACTGGTTGATGAATGACTCCACTGGGTCTAGGAGGAAGGAAAGCACTGGGGGGCTGGGAGGGAAAGGGGCAGGGACGACAGGGATGGAGCGGCGGGACGCGAGGCGTTTCAATGGCCATTTCAGGGCTCCAGAAAAGTTGATTGGCATTTTTCACTCCTCTCCCCGCCCCTAACACATCCCGATGGCTGCAAGCCACCTTGAGCCAGGGAAACTAAAGGGTAGAAATGGGATTATGTTAATCCTCCTCCAGGTCCAGCCTGGCAGCCTCTAGCTCAATCACATCATTTTCCACACCCAGTTATTCCACCAAGTAACGGGGTTATAACTTCATTAGGGCGCCTGTCGTGTTACACAGCAAATACCACATGGCACTGGATACACACGCACACACACACACACACACACACACACACACACACACACACACACTGACTTGGCAATGGCACGGCAGGCACCGTGCCCGAGGCTCCCGGGCCTTGGGGGGTGTTTGTGGGGGGAAGAGAAAACTCTAAAGGGTGGAAAATGATTACGATCAATGTATTAGAAACATATGCAAATGACATGTAACCTGCAATGGGATGTGCGCCCAACATAAGACACATTTTGCATTTGGAAACCTCGAATGAGAACAGTATCATAATAGCTGGCATTTCCCAAGCACTTTACAGTTTACAAAAACACTTTACATACATTATCTCATTTGATTCTCACAACAGCCCCAATATTGTTCTCCTCCTCTTAAAGAGGAGCAAAATGGAGCAGAGAGACAGCTGGGGGTAGAGGGTATAGCACCTGATTTAGAATCAAGCTTCAGACACCTTCTGAATGACCCTGGGTAAGTCACTTAACCTCTAACCTTTAATTTCCTCATCTGTAAAATGGAAACCCCCTTCCAGGCTTGTTGTGTGCACTGAATCACTGCAAATCTTAAAGTCTCTGCCAATGCTAGCTCTTCACTGGATGACTTAGCATCATCAGAGGCTCTTTGGAGCCAGGACATGGGCCACACTCCCGGCTCTCAAGGAGCTCTTTCTGGGACTTGTCAGTAGGTGTGTGAACTTTGGAAAGTCAGTTAGCTTCTCCAAAGCCCAATGTCCTTAGCTGTAAAAGGAAGGGTGGAACTAGAGGACCTTTTTCTGCCTCCGCAGTTCTAAGGTTCTCTTATTTTTATATCACCTTCACTCCTCCCCTTCCCTCACCAGGTCGTCATGCCTTGGAACAAAGAAGAAAAAGAATAAAGGGAAAAAAAGTCATTTGGCAAAACCAGCCAACACATCATCTTCTCAGTTCTTCTCTAAGGCTAAGCTTAGTCATTATAATTACACAGTAGGTAGTTTCAGGGTTCCGGTCTTGTTTTTTTTTTTGGTCTGTCCATTTGTATTTTCATATTCCAATGCCCTCAGGTCTAGAGAGAAGGAATTACTTAAAAAATAAGCATTTATTAAGCACCTATTATGTGTCGGGTACTTAAAAATATTATTTCATTCGATCATCATCATAACCTTGTGATTAGCATGAGAGCTACAGATGAGGAAACTGAGGCAGGCAGAAAATAAGTGACTTGTTTGGGTCACATAGCTAATGAAAATCTGTGACTGGGTTTGAACTAGGCTAGCACTCTATCCACTGTACCATTTAGTGACAAAGTTAGGGCCAAACTTAGCTCTCCTGATTCAACACAGTGTTTTTTTCTACTACTACATTACTTTCCCCATTTAAGGTATTAATGCACACTCAACACAAAGTAGGAACTGTCTTGTTATAACTAAAATGCTGGACTGTGCAACTCCTGGAGATGCCTCGAAAAATGACCAGGCTAAGGAGATTACAGACACAGTAGCTGTCTATTGTACGCCACACATCAGCCCCTGAAATCATTCATTCTTCACAATCTCCTTTTTGGAGCAAGAGACAGGTACCAATGGTTTGATTGGATTTTTAAAAACCTGTACCTTCCATCTTAGAATCAATACTGGTTCCGAGGCAGAAAAGGGCTAGGCAATGGGGGTTAAAGGGCTTGCCCAGGGAAGTGTCTGATGCCAGATTTGAACCCAGGACCTCCCATCTCTGGGCCTGACTCTCAATCCACTGAGCTACCCATCTGTCCCCAATGCTTTTATTTTAAAGATGAAAAGTTGAGACTTAGCTGTGTGACCCTGGGCAAATCATTGCCTAGCCTCTATGGCTCTGCAACCTGGGAACCAAATCACAGTTAAAATAGAAGGTGAAGGTTTAAAAAAAAATCCAGACTTCTCACCTCCTTCTCCCTTTTGACAAAAACCCTGGACTCTGACTTAAGGGAATAGAGACTATCTCTCCATTGTAAATCTCCTCTCTCTTTCCCCTTATCCCAAAACTCAAAATTTTCCCTCATCCTCCCCTATTCTTTCCTTCCCTTCAGTCTCTGACAAAGAGGCAGTCCTCATTGCCTAGGCCAACTTCATTAATTGTGTCCTTGATCTCATCTCCTCCCATATGCTCCTTGAGTTTGCCCTCTCAATCCTTCCTTGCCTGTTTAACCTTGACTTTCCAACTCTCTTTACCTGTGATTATTTTCATCTTCTCTGCTCCTTTCAAAAATGTCCAGGTTTCTCCCATCCTTAAAAAAGTTTCACTTGGCCCTGCTATTCCCTCAAGCTATCACCCTATATATTTCCTCTTTTTTTTTCACAGCCAAACTGTTATAAAATGACAGCTATATTTGTTGTTCTCCATTTCCTTTCTAATCCTCAGTCCTTTACAATCTGGCTTCCACCCTCACCCATCAACTAAAATTGTTCTCTTTAAGATTATCAGTTATCTGGGGCAGCATGGTGATTAGAGCACCAGGGCTGGAGACAGGAGATCTGGATTCAAATGTGGTCTCAGACACTTCCTACCTGTGTGACCCTGAGCAAATCACTTAACCCTAATTGCTTAGCCCTTATTTTACATTGGGACCAAGACACAATATTGATACTAAAATAGAAGGCATAGGCTAAAAAAAAAAAAGATCTGGTATGTCCAAATACAGAACTGGTTATTTCATGGAAGTATATTTTGCAGGATAATGCAAATCTATTATCATGCAAAACATACTTCCATTTTGGACATTGTTGTAAGAGAATACTCATATAAAACCAAAACTTCAGAATAAAACCATAAATAAACTAATGTGAAAGAAAGAAGCTAGTATGCTTTGATCTACATCTGACTCTGAGTTCTTTCTCTGGAGATGGATGGCATTCTTGCCATAAGTCCTTCAGAACTGTCCTAGATCATTGTATTGTTGAAAGTAGCTAAGTCTTTCACAGATGATTATCGTACAATATTGCTATTATTACATACAGTGTTCTCCTGGTTCTGCCTGTTTTGCTCTCTATCAGTTACTATAGATCTTTATAGATTTTTCTGAAATCATCCTGCTTATCATTTCTTTTAACACAATAGTATTAATCACCAACACATACCACAATTTGTTCAGCTATTTCCCAATTGATGGACAACCCCCCCCCCCGTTTCCAATTTTTTACCACCACAAAAAGAGCTGCTATAAATGTTTTTGTACAAAAATATTTCCTCTATTTTATGATCCCTTGGGCATAGGGACCCAGTAGTGGCACTACAGAATCAAAATGTTTACATAGTTTTAAAACCCTTTGGGCATAGTTTCAAATTGCCCTCCAGAAGGGTTGGATCAGTTCACAACTCCACCAGCAGTGTATTAGTGTCCAATTAAATTAAACTATTAATTAATAAATTATCTGTCTGTCTATCAATCCATCTCTCTCTCTCTCTCTCTCTCTCTCTCTCTCTCTCTCTCTCTCTCTCTCTCTCTCTCTCTCTCTCTCTGTCTCTCTCTCTCTCTCTCTCTCTCAGGTTCTACCCTGTGCTCTAGAATCAACTCTTTCCCTCCTCTCCCAACCTAGAGCATCTGATTAAATTAATTCTCACTGAAGAATGAATGACTCATATCTAGATTTCTTTGTTATCCATCCCAGGTGTTTGCATTTAAAAATATTAAAAAAAAAACACAATGAATTCATTTCTTATCGCATCATTTCATGCAAAATGAAGTGAGGAATTTCTTCTATGTCCTGCTGGCCCCCATTAGGCAAGGGCAAGGGGAGGAGAGGTCATGCACTATTATAGATTAGCAGGAGAATGCCAGGGGTATGTCTCAGTAAGGGTCTAATCTGTAAGGGGTAAGGGTATGAGAGAATCAGCAAATTGGAAGATAGGGGAAATGGACAAGGTAGCAGGAATGACCTGAGTTACAAACAAAGGCAGGGAATGAAAAGGTCCAAATGATAAGCGCAGTTCAACTTCAAAGCTGGGAATTCAATGAGCCAAGAGATCACTCCTTTAGGACTTAAGTAGGAAACCACTGTCTGAATTCATAAGCAATGAGTCAAGACATGGAAGGAGGTAGGGGGCTACACAAAGGCAAATAACACAGAGGAGAGAGCCTACTGATTTGATAATGATGGTTTGTTCCATGCAAAGGTTCAGGCAGCCTTTTATTTATTTTATTTTTTTAGAGAGGGCAGATGACATGTATTGTATTTATTTCCTTTATATTCTTTGAATACTTTTATGTTGTCTCTCCCATAGAATGTAAACTCCCGCAAGGCAGGGCCAACTTTATTTTTATCTTGGAATCTCCAAATTGCATGAATTCATTGGTTCTATGAACTCCCAGTGGGGAAACTCCCTCTAAGTAATCAGCACCTCTACGATTTAGAAATAATGGACTCTGGGCAGCTAGGTAGCATAGTAGATAGAGTGCCAGATCTGGAGTTGGAAGGATCAGGGTTCAAATATGACCTCAGACACTTTATGGCTGTGTGACATTGGGCAAGTCACTTAACCCCAATTGTTAGGCACATTTTTATGATGAGCAGGATTCTAGGCATACCCATCATGCCTCTGCATTTTTGTGGGTACAGACATCATCCCTATCCTAGAATGTCTCCCCAGAGCTCAAGTCCATGTTTGATGATATACTGGTTCTGGGATTTAAGGGTCACATACATGTTCCCCATTTTACCTGTAGACTGTAGCCCAAGTTTACAAGGAGGTAGCATATCCATATCTAACTCTATCCATTAGAATGCTGAATTGGAATCCCACTTTGGATATTTACTAGCTGTATGACCTTAGGCAAATTATATACCCTCATGTGTCCTCAGTTTCCTCATTTGTGAAATGGGGATACCATCTTCATAGGGTTATTATAAAGAACAAAAGAGATAATGTATGTAAGGTGCTTTGCAAATAGAAAATGTGTCAAGTAAATGTTATCTATTATTACTTTGACCACTAGGTAGAACAATGGATAGAACACCAGTCCTGGAATTTGGAAGACCTGAGTTCAAATGCAGTCTCAGATACTTACTAGCTGTTTGACCCAGGGCAAGGCACTTAACTCTGTTTGCCTCAGTTTCCTCATTTATCAAATGAGCTAGAGAAATAAATAGCAAACCAGTCCTGTATCTTTGCCAAGAAAACCCCAAACAGGGTCACCAAGAATCTGAAATGACTAAACAACAATACGTTGGCAAGTATAGACTCATAAACCATAGTAGCTGTGGCTTGGATCATTTTTGGCAGGGTAGAGCTGTTTCTGTCAGGGGGCTACCTACTCAGATTGCAGTTCTAAAATTTATTTTTCACTACCTTCTGCCTGCATGAGCTTTCCCTTTCCCTCCCTAACTCTGGCTGAAAAAAAAAATGCTAAAACAAGTTCCAATTCCACAATTTTCCCTCCTGGCTTTGCTGTGAACTTTGCTGCGCACAACACAAAGCGAAATGGGAGCAGGGGTAGGAAAATGTACTCATCTGGAGTGTAGTCAGGACCTCAAAGAGAGGCAGATTAACCCCCAAGGCTGGCACTACTAAGGACCCTGGAATGAGCCAGACTGAGAGATATCTCTTTCACAGGTATCTTGGGCTCTTTCGTGCCTCTCTTTAGACCCTCCTGTCTTCTCTGAGCTGGGTTCTGTTCAGAGGCTGCTGCATTGCTGACCTATACTCCTAGATCTTAGACTGGCCACGTGCCTCTGCCCCTGCCTGGGCAGAGAGAAGGGAACACGCATTTATTAGCACCTACTGTGTGCCGGGCACTGTGCTGACCACTTTACAGATCTTATTGACTTTCCGGAGCTGAGCTGATTCCATTTGGCTGAGTGACTCACCTCGTCTCTGGCCTCTGTGAGGAGCTCTCACTGCTCACACCAGGTTCCCGGATGGATGGGGTAGCCTGCCCATAGCTGGGCTGATGCCTCAGCGGTCCATTCCTCAGCTATCTTGGGGGAGAAATGTAATCCTATCTCACCCTGCTCCCTGGTCCCAAGAGAAGAACAAAGGCTCCTGCATAGAGGCCACTAGGGGGAACTCACAGCCCTACGTGCTGTGGCTGCCTGAGCTTGGGCTAGTAGTGCCAGGGCCACCCCGCGGGAGTCCTGGTCACTTCCCCACCAGACAGTCCTGCGGGCCTGACGGCCAGGACTGTCACCTTCAAATGTTGCTGGAAGGGGCCCAGCATCATTTCCTGTATGGAATTCCACATGTCCCGGAACCTTCTGATGGCTGTAGTTAGGGGCCAGAATTCCCCAGCAGGCAACCAAGAATGGGCCCTCCTCCAACCCATATGCTTTACCACCAGTTGGAGCCTCTGTCTTTTATCTTTAGGCACTTCCCTCCTCCCACCCACCCTTCCCATACTTCACCCAAACTGCAAAATCCAGGGGCTGCATAGACCTGCATGCCCAAAGCCCCACATTGTATAAAAACCCAGATTTGCCCAATTGATTGTTTGGGTCAGCAAAACTGGGTCCCAAATACAGGTGCAGATTTGTTCTGGCTGCTGGTGGCACAGTGGATAAAGTACTGAATTAAAAAAAGACCCGTACCTTCCATTTTAAAGTCAATATTGTGGATTGGCTCCAAGGCAGAAGAGTGGTAAGGGCTAGGCAGTGGGGATTAACTGACTTGCTCAGGATCACATAGCTAGGAAGAATCTGAATCCAGATTCAAATCCAAGACCTCCCATCTCTACACCTGGCTCTCAATCCCCTGAGCCACCTAGCTGCCCCTTAAAGTATTGGATTTTGAATGAAGTTGTTTTTGTTCAATCGTGTCTGACTCTTCATGACCCTATTTGGGGTTTTCTTGGCAAAGATACTGGAGTAGTTTGCCATTTCTTTCTCCAGGTCTCCAGGTCATTTTACAAATGAGGCAACTGAGGCAAATGGGGTGAAGTGACCACGCATTAATTAGTGTCTGATGCTGGATTTGAACTTAGGTCTTCCTGATTCTAGCCTGGTACTCTATCCACTGCCACCTAGTTATCCTGGTTGAGGAAGACCCAAGTTTAAATTTTGTTTCACTTACTGTGACTGTGGGACAATCACTTAACTTCCCTCAACTTGTTTCCTCATCTGTAATAATAGTATTTGCCTTTCAGTGTTATTGTGAGGTTCAAAGGAGATAACGTAAAGCACTTTACAAACCTTATTATTATTGCTACTGCCAATGATGATAATGCTCAGTCGTCTGGTTCACATGAAGCCAGGATGACTCTGACAATCGTTTTCCAAATTCAGATTTTCTTCATCATCTTTCTCCCCAGCTAGTTAAAGAGTCTGTTCACACCCTAGAGCCTTTAAAATCAAGTCACAGGCTCACACATTTCACAGGCACAATATCATGTCCCAAAACCCACGAAGCCGGGGCATCTAGAAAGCTTTGGGCTATTATTACAACCAAAAGGTGACCTGCATCCCTTCCCTGGGCCCCCAGGTCGTCTGAGTCCCCAGCCAGGAAGCCAGACCACTGCTTAATTAGTGACAACCCTTTTTCTGGGAGGTCTTTCATCAGTTTGTTTGTCAGGGAAATGCCTGATGGAGAATTGTCTGCTTCCTGCCCTCACTCCTGCCAGCCAGCTGTTTTTAGTTACCATCATGGAAAACCTCTGGGTCAGGTTCACTCAGGTTTGGCTCTCACCAGGAGGAGAGAGCAGCACAACAGCTGATGCTGGGATGGCAGCTGTCTCAGGATCAGAGCCTTTTCCTTGTTGCCGGTGCTGGGCATCTGTTCTCTTGTCTGCTTGCCTGTGTTCTCTCAGTTCCTGTCTATCTCCTACTTGTTTGATACTTTGCCTGACACTTAGGACCTCCTGCCTTGCTCTGCCTTCTGCTATCTGTGCCTTTTTTTCCTCCTCTGGGTATATTTCATTGGGGGAATCAGGATTTTTTTTTTTAATGACAAAAGTTAAAGAGGGTAAAGAATTGCAAAGGTCACCCTTTGTTGACAAAAGAACCAGAGAGACTGCAAGGAGATAGAGAAGTCCGCTGTCCCATTAACTAGAGCTAGAAGGGAGCTCAGACTCCATTTAGTTCAGCCCCCTCATTTTATAGCTCTGAAGCCCAGGGAGTTAACTGACTGGCCCAAGGTCATACAAGTAGTAAATATCCTGACTTGTTATTGTTCAGTCATTTCAGTTGTGTCTGACTTCTCATGACCCCATTTGGTACTTTCTTGCCAGAGATACTAGAGTGGTTTGTGATTTCCTTCCCCAGCTCATTTGGCAGATGAAGAAACTGAGGCAAACAGGGTGAAATGGCTTGCCCAGGACCATAGAGCTAATACATATTTAAGGTCACATTTGAATTCCAGCACCCTATCCACGAAGCCACCTAGCTGCTTCTTTCTCTTATACAGGCAGATATTTTTCTTTTCATGGCACTGCTACTCTCTTCAGTATTTCCTAAAGACCATTTGGCTTATTCAACAGTCTCAGCATAGGAAGAAGAGCTCTCAACAGGGGAAAGAACGTTGGTATGACAACCCCATTCACCACTGCCTTGGTTATTTTAAAAAAATTCTTACCATAATCTTAGAATCAATACTGAGTATCAGTTCCAAGGCAGAAGAGTGTTAAGGACTAGGCATATCAGGGTTAAGATACTTGTCTAGAAGTATCTGAGGTGATATTTGGACCCAGGATCTCCCTTCTCTAATCCTGAGTCTCTATCATATGCTGCCCCAATTTTTTCTACTGTCTAGGGGACTACCAAAATCAGAATAACAACAATAACAAAATGATCAGAAGGTGGCACATCAGAAAAAAGCATCCCAGTCATCTTAACAAAGCAACCCTTTTCCTCAGTGTCCTCTCTTTTCTTGTCTGATCACTGCAGTCTCCTGGTTGACTTCTTCTCAGATCCTTTCACTAGATCCTCTTGATAAGTGGGAACATTCTTAAGGCTCTGTTCTTAGACCCTCTTCCCTTTTTTTCTCCACACCCCTATGCTTGGGGAATCTCATTCACCCTGATGGGTTCAAAGATCATCTTTATAGACAAGTCTCCAAACTGTGTAGCTGGCTCTTCTATCTCTTTGAGCTCCATTGGCACTTTACCACTTACTGTGAGATATTATCCCTTATTCTTTGTCTTTTAGACTTCTTGGTTGGACTTATTGTTGCCCTGACTTGGTTCCAGATGTTCAAACTGTGGTGAAGTAGAAAGAGTTCTAGATTTGGACCCTGGAGTACTGGCCTTGAATCCCAACTCTGCAGTCTCCTAAATGTGTAACCTTGGGAAAATCACTTTTCCTGTCTCAATCTGTTTCCTCATCTGTAAAATGGGGACAATATTTATACTGTTTCTTTTACAGGGCAGTTGCGAGGAAGAAAGGAGAGGAATAAGGGGCAATATTTCACAGGCAGTAACTAAGTGGTAAAGGGTGAATGAAGCTCAGGAGAAATAAGAGAGCCAGCTACACGGTTTGGAGACATTTGGGGCCAGTGAGTCTTCCCTCTCCCAAGTGACTTTTTTGGGTAGGTCTATGGTGTTATACAAATGTAATTTTGGGGGTTCATTTGGTCATTAGCTGAAATCTAGATGTACTGCAACACAGACACGCAGGGAGTCAAGTATGTGTAGTTATCTGCCTTTGAACTTTGTTCTGGCTTCCTCAAAATCACGGCTCTCATCCCGTCCCTCCTGTCAGTGCCCCTGAGACTTTCCCTTGTGGGAGAAAGAGCCTTCTGCCCTGTATCTCCCCACCCCCCTGGGAAGCTTTGCTGTATTTTGCCGGCTTTCATCTCCTCCTACATGGCGGCTGTGAATGTCTCACTTCTCCCACCTCTGTCTCAGATATTATTAAACCCCGAAGTGTGTGGTGTGTAGGGGCGTAAAACCCATCAGGACACAATGGGAGTGGGGGGATGGGCGGTAGGGAACGAAGCCACGCCATGAAAGTCTCTGCTAAAAATAAAGAGGTGTTGTATTAGCTCTTTATTAAAAATAAGATTCGCCAGTGCCTGAGGAGGCTAACAAAAGAAACTCTGGTCATTTCATTCATGATTCTCGCGGCTCCCGAAAAAAAAAGCCGCTGCAACATGTGAAACTCCTTATGGAGCTCGGAACACAAAGAATGAGCCGTTTAGGGAGAGGATTGTCAATTTCCCCCAGCAATCAAAAGGTGGCTTAATTAAAGGGGCATATGTTTGGCTTCTGCTGTCGGGAACATAATGAGCAGCCCAGCCTAGTCTCAGCTGTTCTGTCGGCTAGGGGATTTGTTGCCCTCCTCCCCCCTGTACTGCGCCTGAAATTTGGTTTTCCAGAAATGCGTTCTGTGGGTCGGAGTGTGATTGTTCACAACATATAGTAGGGGTGGCAGTCAGGGAGATTGGGGAGTGCCAAGTTCCGAGATTGGCGAGTCTGAGCATTTTGTAGATTCAGCTTCTCCAGGACCTCATGTTGCTTTGGGCTCTGTGTGCCTTAGTTTCCCCAGAGAGCTATCTGATGGTTCCATCACCAGTAAAGAAGAGGAAATAACTTTTTTTTTGGGGGGGGGACTAGGTCAATCTTACCCTAGAAATTCAGTGGTCACGGTCAGATAGCCCTGATCCCCCTGCTGTTTGGCATTAGAGTTTTGATGTAAGCTGATTCATCCTTCCTTAGACATCCTGGTAGACTCCCCTATCCCTGGAGGCTCACCAGACTTAGTGAGGACACCCTCCAGGCTCAGTCCTTCTTCAGCTCAGATGTTCTGAGCTCAAGAGATGCTCCAGTATCAGCGTTTCCTGTAGCAGAGATTACAGGCCATTCTAACCATGAAATAACACATTTACTTAAGAATCTCTTCAGGTAAAGGGCTCTTAACCCGGTGCCCGCAGAAGATCACTCTACCCCAGGACTGATTTTAGGGAATCTGAACTTGGGTGGGGAGAAATGACATTTTCGTATTCATTAACTTCAAACTGAAATTTAGCATTTCCTTCAATTATGAATGTAGGCAAAAAACATTATTCTGAGAAATAGTCCATAGGTATTACCAGGTGCCAGAGGGGTCTATAACCTAATTGTTGTTAAGAGATTTCTTGATTGAGGTAAAGTGGAGAAAACCATTATTATTCCTAGAGGGTCAGAAAGATTTCTGCAAACACTTGAATATTTGCCTCAGTGCAAAGATATTGTGAGTGTAAGTGCTGAGTCCTGGTGCAAAGTATAGTAAAAGAGTACTTACTACTCTGAGAGTAAGAAAGTTAGGGTTTTGATGGCTGATTGGCTATATCTTAAAGAGCCTCAGTTTCCTTATTTGTAAAACTGAAATAATACTTGTCCTGTCTAACTTACAGGATTGTTTTGGAAAAAAAACAAGAGCAATTAGTAAGCCAAGAAGTATTATAGAAACTATTACAGCTCTTGCTGCTGCAGTTATTAAGAAAGGGAAGTGAGCAGGGTTAGTACACAGAAGCCCACCATAAAAGAATGTTCTGCCAGTGCACATGGAGAACACAAGCTATCATTAACAGTCACTCTGTTATGCATGCCTGGTGCCAGTTGCTGGGCACCTTTCTCTAGGGACAGGGAATTGGGAAATAGCTTAACTGCTATAATTTAGATGGGCTCTCCTAGTTTGGATCTGACCACAATTTTCATTATTCTTCACTCTTCCAACCTTGGTATAAGCTGGAAAGCAACATATATCATCAAAACTGAAACTAGATGGGATTATGGAGCCTTTGTCCCACTCAGGCTCCTTCAGTAGTTTAGTAACAACTGAGCTTAGCACAAAGTTAGCAAGAATAATTAAAAATAGGAAACTTTCAGTTGGCCTGTGCCAACTGAGGTACACAAATGAGTTTCAGTGACATCTTCCCAAACCCCACATCCAGAAGATCAGCTTTGCTGTCTCTTGGGTTCCTTTAAATGAATTTGACTTTAAATTTTGACTGGGAATGCTTTTGTTTTGCTCTGGCTCTGGAAGCCATGAACTTAGCCTAATACAGATACCAGTCAGTACCACCAGATATTGCACTAAAGAAATATAAGGAGAAAGACCTAAGACTAAACATCCATGGGTACCATGGCTCCCCCATTACTCCTGCCCTCAGAGGATTTCCTCTCTGAATATATTATAATCACTCTTTTTTTAAACCTTTACCTTCCACTTTAGAATCAATACTATCTATTGATTCCAAGGCAGAAGATCGGTAAGGGCTAGGCAATGGGGGTTAAGCATAATTACTCTTAATGAACATTCTTCTCAGTATTGTGCAGAGGCTGGTTTAATCAGAGGTATATCTAACTCTTTCCCATTATTTGGACTTACTAAGCATCTTGGAGAAAATGCCACCACAGTGGTTCTGCCACCACTCACTGCATCTGTCCCTGATAGCTCTGGTGCCAGGTCAGCATCCCAAGGCAACCTCTTGCATGTATTATTTTGCCCCTTTCTTTCACTTTGCCCCATAATACTGATTTTGCATTCTTGTCTATTTTAACATTTAATTCTCATCCTGGTATCTGGATCAGCCTCAACTAAACCTTAGTACTATAGATATTTTACTTAGTCTGCTCCTTTCAGATTTTACTATACCACCCAACCCGAGTTAGTGAGAAGAGAACATCTACTATGTGCCAGGTAACATGCTAAGTCTTTTTACAAATATCATTGAATTTGATCCTCATAATAATTCTGTGACATGGATACTGTTACTATCCTCATTTTACATTTGAGGAAACTGAAGCAGGCAAGTTAAGTGATTTGCCTAGGACAGCAGTTCTCAACCTCTCAATTTGTAGCAATGAGAATACATAATGCATATCAGGTATTTACATTCTGAATCATAAATGTAGCAAAATTACAGTTTTGAAGTAGCCACCAAAATAGGTTTTTGGTTTGGGGTCACCGCAACATGAGGAACTGTATTGCGGGGTCACAGCATTAGAAAGATTGAGAACCACTGGCCTAGGATCACATAGCTAGGAAATATCAAGCCTAGATTTGAACTCAGATCTTCCTGCCTCCTCTGGGCCACTGTGCCACTTAGTTGGATTTAGTGTAAGGAGATGCTTGGGTAATCTTAGGCAAGTCATGTAACCTCTGTGAGCCTCAATTATTTCACCCATCAAATGGGGCTAGCTAAGATAGTGCAGTGGGTAGAGCTCTGGACCTGGAGTCAGTAAGACCTGAGTTTAAAGTCTGCCTCAGACACTAGTTGTATGACCTTGAATAAGTCATGTCACCCTGTTGTCCTCAGTTTCCTTACCTGGAAAATGAACTGGAAAAGGAAATGATAAATCACTCCAGTGTCTCTGCCAAGAAAACTCCAAATAGGGTCATGAAGAGTTGGACATGACTGAAAACAACTGAATAACAACATAAGCAGAATGAGATAAAATGTATATAAAGCATTATATAAATGCTAGCTTTTTTATGACAATTATTGCTATTTATTCCCTTTTGCCTCATACTATTTCTATCTCTACTACTCCTCTTCTACCCTTTGATCAAATTCTTTTCTCCTCCCAACCAGAGGATCACAGGATCCTAGTGCTAGAGCTGAAATGGGACCTTCAAGGTCATTTAGTTCAACCTTTTTCATTTTGCAGTTGAGGAAACTGAGGCCTGGAGAGATTGTCATTTCTGCAAGGTCCTATAGGTAGTGGACTGACTCAAGATTTGAATTCAAGCTCTTTGACTCCAAATCCAGTTCTCTTTCCATGGAACCATGCCAACCAATAGACAACTACTTATCTTCAAGCCTTGAATTTTAACTTCAATCTGGTCACTACTGGTTGACTGTGATTCAATAAAAGACATAATTCTCAACTAATAGCACTTAGCATGGTGCTTGACACATGATAGGCACTTAACAAATGTTTATTGACTCGAATCAAAAGATTATCCATAACAACAGATAATCCCCAAATTAGTTCTATTCAGAAGTACAACATATTTGATAATTTAAAAATCCTTTAAAAATATATAGATGTTTTATTTTGACATAATGGATTTTTCACAGCAAATAAGCCCCCCTACAAAACACATTTCCTGAACAAAAGTTAATCAGATTGTTAACAGTCAGGAAAGAAATGTCTTTTAAGTATGACAGGATGGCATCAACAATGATAATGATACTTTCCATCAGTTTTGTTGAAACTCCATGCTGACTTTCTTTACCCTATCACAGAGATTGCTTTTTTTGACTCTGCTTTCTTCACTCTGTACCCTTTAGGTGACTTTAAAAAGGCTGCTTTAACTTCCTATTTATGTTTAGTTGACACTGATGGCAAAATGATTTTGTCCTCTCCTTTGTACATATAGAGTCAGTGGACAATAGCAGTAGCTAGAGGGGGCTCCTGGCAGCTGAGGGAAGTCAGACTAGAGGGTGAATTGCACAGTAAACAATCCCCGGAGTAGATTATAAATGAATTGTTAGCACCTGGGGGAGGGAACACTGGTCTACCGGGATGAGAAGATGGCAAAGCCAGGTTGCATCACCCCAAGGAACTCAGAAGCCTCTATCATGCCATTTTATGTGTTGATTCCTCCATTAGACTATAAATTCTCTGGTGGGGGTCGGAGGAGGGGAAGGACACGGATGGTATCATTTTTGTTTTTGTATCCCCAGAACCTAGTTATTGCTTGGCATATAATGAATACTCCTTCCTCCCTCCCTTCCTTTCTTCCTTCCTTCCTTCCTTCCTTCCTTCCTTCCTTCCTTCCTTCCTTCCTTCCTTCCTTCCTTCCTTCCTTCCTTCCTTCCTTCCTTCCTTCCTTCCTTCCAGCACACATTAGCATAGAGAAGCAGTTTTGAATGCTGATGCTTAGAAACCTGTGTTTAAAAAGTCATATGAGTCAATCAGCAATCATTAAGGACCATCTATAATGGCCTAAGTACTGTCCAAGGTGCTAGATTAAAAAAATCTTTGCCCTCAAGAATCTTACATTCTATCAAGAGAGATACATATTGAATTAAAATTATTAATAAATATTAAGTAATATAGATAAATAATATAATTATAAATCATACATTATACTTAAGAATTTACAAATCTTACCTTATTTTTTTTTAAACCCTTACCTTCCATCTTGGAGTCAATACTGTGTATTGGCTCCAAGGCAGAAGAGTGGTAAGGGCTAGGCAATGGGGGTCAAGTGACTTGCCCAGGGTCACACAGCTGGGAAGTGTCTGAGGCCAGATTTGAACCTAGGACCTCCCGTCTCTAGTGCTGGCTCTCAATCCACTGAGCTACCCAGCTGCCCCCTCAAATCTTACCTTATTAACAACCATAATTGAAGAAGAGAGCTGTTGTTTCTTTTTCCCTCTTCAAATGAATCTAAATCATTTTGGTATCAGAGTGTAAACTCTTTGAGGACAAGACCTATTTTGTTTTTGTTGTTGAATTGTCAGTGACACTTCTGTTGCCTGGCTTATAATAGGGGCTTCATAGATGTTTGTTGAATTGAAGTAGGACTTTATTGTGTCTCAACACAGCTTTAGGAGTTGAGAATTCTTGAGTGTCTTTTTTTCATGCCTAGTATGTTTCCTTTGTCCTGTCAATGCCTCCTTGGGGGTATATACTGGGAGAGAGGACTTGTAAAACTGGATGCAAAGAGGTACACAGTCATTCACTGGAACATTGGGAAGGGTCGGTAATGAATTCATTCTTATTTACATTTTCTGACCCCTTCTTCCTCTTTCCCCCCATGCTTAAGTGGAGTTACATCTGGGGTAAATTCAGGTGAAGTGACATGGGTAACACAGAGGGCAGCCTGTCTCAGGTTCAGGAAAGGAAAACCAGGAAAAAGGACTAATTGTTTTAAAATGAGTCCATACTATCCCTTTGTAACATGGCTAATATCCATTGACATCTTTCCCCAGCCCATGGAAAGAGGTAGAAAATCATAGTTGGGAGGAAGGCAGACCCAGGGTGAGAGGTAACACAGCATTGGTGGTGATGGGTCAGGTCTGCATGAGGAAGCAAGAATAGAATTTCACAAAGTTCATGGCGATGGTGAACTAGAGGACTGCTACGAAAGGAAGCCTTCCCCCTAAATGTCAGCATCCTTAGCCCCAGGTTTACGGGCTGGACACAAACTATTGAACATTTCACCATGACAGTTAATAAATGAGTCATATTTTCATATTCATAGCAAGGCAAGGCAACATGTAATCCAGTAGTCTACCCATTTCTAGACAGATCAAATTGTTAGAATGTCTCCCCTCTAGCCAGACAATGTCTTAAGGGTACAATCTGTTCCAAATGTTAGCAAGCCTTAGGCCATATACCACCTTCCTCAGCCATCTGGCACTTATATATATCCACCCAAGGGCTGGTATGATCACATAGCACTGTATCCTCAGGCACGGTGAGATGGAATGAAATAGAGGATGTAGGATAAATAAGCCCTCACTGTAGGGCAATCTGGACAATCTTTTTATAAGAAAAGACAACCCTAGCTCTTACTTCTGCCCTATATGTAATTAGATGTTAGAAGGCACAAATCTCCTATTCTCCATTAGAAAGTGAGCTCCTTGATAGCAAGGACTGTCCTTACTTCTCTATTTGTGTAGCCAGTGCTAAGAATAGTACTTTGCACATAGTAAGTATTATTTTATAAATTCCTCATTATTCATTCATTCATTTTCTAGCTAGCTTCAAGTACTCCTTGTATGTATCTGCATTATTACCAGAACTGCCCAAACTTACTATGACATATAAAAGTGGCCAGACCAAAAATCTTCCTTGGTCTGTGATCAGGTCCACCTTTGCATTGTTTTTTTTTTGATGGGTCCATTCCCTTGATTTCTGGACTATTGGTCCATTTCAGCCACCAAGATCTAGTTTCCATTTTCTTTTACTCAACCTCCTGGATCCCAAACCCTTAACTTGATCCTACTGCAGGATTCTCGTACTGCAGATTCCCTTGTCTTCTTTGGACATGCATGTTCTAAATCTCCTCTTGACCATGGATTCTATATCAAAAGTCTCTACTTTGACCCTTTACCTCCTCCAACAATCAGTTTCTTGGTTTTTTCCCTGATTCAAGGAAATATACTACAGGTGAAATTAAGAGCTCACTTTGTGATCAGAGGACCTGGATTCAAATCTCTGTTCTGTTTCTTAATAAGTAGCAGGTCTTGGGCATGTCATTTAACTTTTCTGAGCCTTACTTCCTCATTCTCAAATGTAGGTGAGTCCTAAGATTCCTTTTGGCTCTACATCTATGATTGCACAAGAACAAATATGTCAAACTCCTTAGCTATTACTATGATCTCCTAGTTTCTGGATTTGTGGTCGATTTTGACTTCTTTCCTCTGTCAATTTTGGGGTGCTTAATCTCTCACCTTATTGGTCCTAGATTCCTGTTTCTGAGAAGTCCTTTCTTGGACATAGAAATACATAATTTTAGATTTGGAAGAGATATTTTAAGCCATCTAATCTCTCGTGGCTCCCAGAATAAAAACATTTTCTCATAATACCCCACAAAATGGTCTTCTATCTCCTTCTTGAACACTTCCAGTTGGGGAGTTAGGAGCAGAGATACCATCCTCAAAAGAAAAAAAACAGACCATTTCATTTTTAGGCAGTCTTAATGGTTAGGAAGTTTTTCCTTATAGAGCTAAAATCTAAAAAAAAAAATTAGCCTCCTTGTAATTTTACTGGTTAGTTCTCTGGAGCTATCCAGAGTAGACCTAATCTTTCTTCCAGATGACAAACTTTCACATATTTGAAGGAAGAAATTTTGTCCCACCCCTATCCCCCTTCCTTTCAGGCCTACTCTTCTCCAGGATAAACATTTCCAGTTCCCTCTGGAGTTTTGGCCCTTTTCCCAACTCTCCTGATTCCATTTTTTTGCCTGGAACCAGGATTGACATTTAGACCTATTGGAGTTGGAATTTGAATTCCTTTCCCCTATGTTTCTAGCCCATTTCGTGATCAGCCATGGGGTTCCTTTTCTACCGGTGAGGGGAAATTTTTGTTCTTATTTGAGGCAAGGCCTCAGATCTCGTTAGAGAATAAAGTTGAATAAAATGGATGGAACTTGGAAGCCTGTGCCAGCTGGCACCAAAACAGTGAACACTGCGGCAGGATGGAGAGTGAGCGTCTGGCATCCTGGAGTGAGGCGATCTGGCTGATTCAAGCTTGTCAGGGCAATGAGTCCCTTCCAGGCCCTGGAATGCCACATGCATGATATTGTAGTTTCATGAAAGTGCCAGAGCATTGTGGGTATTCTAGAGCCCCACCTCAGAGTCTTTAGTGAGGCTCAGGGCTTATTTTTTATCTTCATTCTTTTTTTTAACTCTTAATTTCTGTCTTAGAATCAGCACGAAGTATCACCAGTTCCAAGGCAGAAGAGTGGTAAGGTCTCTCATTCTACTGAATTTACTAGCCCCCCATACCCTTTACCTGACTTGGACCCTGGGGTTTTAGTTCTCCTCAAAGTCTAGGTTTGGATTCTCTCTCTAGCACTGCTTAGCTATGGGACATAGCCAAACCACTTAGCCTCTGAACCTCAGCTTTCTTATCTGGGGAATGAAGATAATGCCTTCTCCATCCATCTCAGAGTTGTCATGAGGATTAGATGAGCATATCAAGAATATTGCAAGCTTCAAAGTGTTCTATAAATGTCCCTTATTACTACTATTGTTATTGCCATCAGTATTGCTATTTGATCTTTAAAGTATTTTTGTGATCAGCAGTCCCATTGTCTTTTGTGGGGGTGTACACACCTTCTTTTTTCCTCTAAGTGTATGTGAGGCAGAGGTTAGGTATTTTAGGTCTGTCACTAAGGAAAAGAGGGTACAAGTCTACTCCATATAATACTCTGAATGAGCTCATGTCAATAACTTTGGTAGACCTATGATCTTGTTGGATAAGCCTCTCCCCTTCCTGGGTGCCTGTCACAGTTCAACTCTTCCCTCTCACCTTTTGTTTTTGTCCTTCCAGAGCTTGGCAGAAGGACTGGATCTGGAATTTCATTGGTGTAGGGTACTCCCAGTTGGGGAAGCTCCCTTCACCCATACAGTGGCATCTCCTTTGTAATTCCTACTCTTAGAGATTTGACTAGGGCATGGAGAGGGGCAAGGAGACTTGCCCATTATATGTGGAAGTGGCACTTGACTTTCTGGCTTGGAGGCTAGTTTTCTATGCACTAGACTATGCTGCCTTTCATTAGAAAGTTAACTGTCAATAAATGGCACATTTGTTGTTGTTCTATCATGTCTAACTCTTATCTGGGGAAAGAAGACAACAATGACTCAATTTGGGGGAGTTTTCTTGGCAAAAGAACTGGAGTGGTTAGCCATTTCTTCTCCAGCTCATTTGACAGATGAGGAAACTGAGGCAAATGTGGTATGTGCCCAGGGTAACACAGCTAGTAAGTTTCTAAGGTCAGATTTGAACTTAGGACTTTCTGACTTTAGGCCTGGAGTTTTATCCATTGTACCACCTTGCTGCCCTACAAATAGCAGATAGTAAACATTGAATGGGTGCTCTTTTTTTCTTCACTCTCTTCTCTTTTCCTTTCCTTCTCCCCTTTCTTACCTCTTTCCCTTACTTCTCCCTGGGGGATGCAAGTATGAAATGTAGGTATAAGAGTTGAACTCAGTCTTTAAGGGAGCCAAAGAGTAGGAAGAATTGAATTTCTTTTTAAACCTTTACCTTCTGTCTTAGAATCATTTCTAAGATAGAAGAGTATGAAGGGCTAGGCAAGTAGGGTTAAGTTAAGACTTGACCAGGGTCATACAGCTAGAAAGTATCTGGGGTCAGATTTGAACTCAGATCTTCTTGATTCCAGCCTAGCAAGCACTCTATCCACTGTGCTACCTAATTATTCCAGAATTGAATGTTTGGGTTTTTTTTTTAGTCTTTTTTTTTGTGCTGAGGCAACTTGTTGGAAAAACTTCATGAATTGCTTTCTTTTCCCCTCTCTTTCCATGCAGATAACAAATATGATGTCAAAGTTTACACTGGAGATATATTTGGTGCTGGGACAGATGCAGATGTCTTAATTAATATCTTTGGAGAATATGGTGATACAGGTAATTTCAGGCCTCCTCCTCTGTGCTCCACCCTCCATCCCCACCCCGCCATCTTTCTTTTCTAAACTCCATCTGGGCTGGCTTTAGGCAGAACACTTTCCAGCAAGCTTGCCCCAGTCCATAGGATTTGGTTCCAGTCTTTGTGAAAGGAATCCAGTGTCTGCATGTGGAAAAAGACAGAAGAGAGGGAAACAGCATAGAAAACACTAGACCAGCCTGACAAGAAAGGATACTTCAAGTCTGCACTTTGGTCTTCTTTGGGAAGCAAAATTCTCCAAAGAAAGCAGGTTTTTGTGGTCAGGACATGGGGCATTTTGCCCGATGCTTATGTTTCAAATGTGGATTACTTGGCTTTGGGGTAAGATATTACTTGACTCCTTTCTCCTCTGAAATTTCTCCCTATCACATGATCCAAAGCAACCCTGGTTCCTTTGTTCCCTGAGTTAAGCTCACCAGGAGGGGCTTTCTTACTTGGATAGTACAGTTTTCTGCTCTCTGACATCATCTACATTCTGTGCTTTACTTTCATCTGAAATATTGGGAATTAACGTTATAGCCTAGTCTCTTCCAGAAGTCTGGGGATTTAGACCCTTTCACAAGGTCTTCAGAGAAGCCAATAACAGAGGAGGCAGTATGCCTTAATTATGCAGTGAGAAGGTCCAAAGTTTAAAATGAGGCACTGGGAGTGAGCAGAGAGTAGAGACATCCTTGGAAAGATGCAACGAGCCAGGCTATTGGAACCTTTTGTGTGGTAGTTGTTCAGTCTGTGATAAGAAGAGAGGTAAGGGTGGGAGATAGTTCTTTGGACAGATGGACACATTTCCCTTAGATATGGCACCACTGGGTCTTGAGAAGCCTTTCACTGCTCTTCCTAGTCAATGTGTTGGATGCTAGGATCTGTCATTATTGTGCAATGGAGCCCATGCATGGCTTTTTATAGGGATGGGTCTGTTCTTACTCAATCTGGTTCACTTCCTACCTCTTGTCACGAATGAGGAGGCACTAGGGATGGACTTGGGAGGGATGACATTTCCCTTAAAAGTGTAGGGTAGGGGCAGCTGGGTGGCTCAGTGGATTGAGAGCCAGGCTTAGAGATGGGAGGTCCTGGGTTCCAATTTGGCCTCAGACACTTCCTAGCTGTGTGACCCTGGGCAAGTCACTTAAACCCCCTTGCCTAGCCCTCACCACTTTTCTGCCTTGGAACCAATACACAATATTGATTCTAAGATGGAAGGTAAGGGTTAAAAAAAAGTGTAGGGTGAAAGAGTGTTCAGAATGAAGGCAGCTTAGTGTAAGTGAAACGTGATTCTCTAGAAGCCCCCCAAATCAGAGAGCTTTGTTATATTGGCATGCCTTATTGTCTGGAATATGTAGTGCCTCCCGTTACTAGACTCATATGTGGTAGGGTGGAAAGTTCACTGGCCTTGAAATCTATCCCAGCTGGATTTCAAGGTCCACAGCCCAGCTCCAACAGATGCTCACTGGGTGACCTTGGGGAAATCACCTAGCCTCTCTCCGTCTTAGATTCCTCATCCTTGAAATGAGGCTGTTGGCCTACATGGCTTCTTAGGAATTCTCTGGCTCTAATATTAATGATTTTGTGAAAACTGTCAGTCAGTCGTATTGAAAGGTTTGCTTTAATGAAGCCCTGCGATGGAGCTGTTATGTAGCTAAAGCAAATCCTCCTTAACTCAGATTAAATGAGGGAGAAGACCAATTAATATACACAAACATTTTACACGCCTTTAAAAAGATGCAATTGTTTTTGGGTCCTTGAGCTGTTATTTTTACTACTTGGAGGCTTTAGAAAAATCATTTCCCTTTTCAGGGTTCCCGTTTCCTCACCTGAACAATGAGAGGGTTTATGAGACATGACCTGTTAAGAGCCTCCAGATCCTGTACACTTACTACTGTGTTAATTCATTTTGCGTCACCACTAGTATCAAATTTTAGTATCTCTTTGAGAAACAGAAATAATAATAATAATATGATTTCTGTGCATGTGAGAGCAGGAGCTGTGCCTTATCTAGACTGTATTTCCCCCAGGCCTAGGGCAGGGTTTAAGTTTTTAATAAATAAATAATAAATGGTGGTGGTTAGGGATGGTGAGATATCATATCACAGTGGATAGAGTACCAGGTCTAGAGTCGGGAGGACCTGGGCTCACATTTGACCTCAGACACTTCCTAGCTGTGTGACCCTGGGCAAGTCACTTAGCCCTGATTATCTAGCTCTTGCTGCTCTTCTGTATTAGAACTGATACTAAGAAAGTAAGTGTTTTTAAAAAATGGTGGCAGTTATATTGCTTTTGATAACATATTACCTTCTAGTTGCCTGCTACAATGATCATATGCCTGATTTTGTAATCGTTTGTAATTATTGTAGCATGATTCTTCTGAAGCACTTGAATGCAGTTTGATGAATGATCACAAATTCCATAGAAGGGAATAAGCATTTATTAAGCACCTACTATGTGCCAGTTATGTACGAAGCCCTTTACACATATCTCATTTGGTCCTTACAACAACCTCATGAGATAGGTGATATTCTGCTCTGTATTTTACCGTGGAAGAAATGGAGGCAGGTGGAGAATATGTGACATGTCCAGGGCCACACAGCTAGTGTCTGAGACTGGATTTGAACTCAGGTCTTCCTGACTTCAGGACAAGTGCTCTATCCACTGTACCACCCAGATGCCTCATAAGGGTGTTATGAGATTAATAAGTTTACCTAAAGGCCACTGGTTAACTCTCTCATCCCTGTCTCTCCCCCCTCTTGGCTGGCCATTTTTCTGAGGGATAGATAGCTCACCTCAAGAAGCCCATCTCCACCTGGCTACTCCTCTAGTGAGGTGCTTATGCAGGTCTGGAACCATAGTTCACGCTTCATTCATCAGGAAGGCAAGACATCACTCCCACTTAATTCTCTCCTGTACCTCTCCTTAGAGTTAGACTAGCAGAGCCAGAGAGAACTTCAATAACCATCGTATAGTCTGGGATACATAACTGTTTTTAACTAAGTATCTACTTCTAACTTCCCCCCAAAGAGAAGATGAGTGTAGTAGATGGGGTCGAGAAGTGAGTGAGTGACATGTGCACAGTATGGAAGCTTGGGGTTGTGCTGCTTAATCTTTGGTTAGTAGAAAAGAGGTAGTATTTAAGCCTTGAAGGATGAATGAGGATTGCATAGATTAAGGGCTGGGGAGTAAATTGGGAGGTGGAAGAATGTCAGAGGGTTGGGCTGTGAGCAAAAACATCACCTACCTGGGACTGAAATGTGGGAAAGTTTGATATCAAGGGGCTGATGATGGGCTAGGAGATTAATTTTTTTTTTTTTTTGCTATTCTGACCTTGAGAAACATGATAAAGTAAAAGCATTTCCATATACAAAGAATAGAAAAAAGAGGATTATGTAGGAAACTAAGAATCTCATTATGGACAGTTTATTTTTGTAAACATTTACTCAGTTCACTGTTAGTTCCCAAATCTCTCACTTGTCTGTTTCCCTCTAATTCTCTTTCTAATCTCTTCTGTACATTTTCTTTACATGCTTCACAGACCTATTTTCTTCTTTTTCTTTCTTTCTTCTTTCTTTCTTTCTTTCTTTCTTTCTTTCTTTCTTTCTTTCTTTCTTTCTTCTTTCTTTCTTTCTTTCTTCTCTTTCTTTCTTTCTTTCTTTCTTTCTTTCTTTCTTTCTTTCTTTCTTTCTTTCTTTCTTTCTTCTTTCTTTCTTTCTTTCTTTCTTTCTTTCTTTCTTTCTTTCTTTCTTTCTTTCTTTCTTTCTTCTTTCTTCTTTCTTCCCTCCCTTCCTTGCCTCCTTCCTTGCCTCCCTCCCTCCCTCCCTCCCTCCCTCCCTCCTTCCTTCTTTCCTTCCTTCCTTCCTTCCTTCCTTCCTTCCTTCCTTCCTTCCTTCCTTCCTTCCTTCCTTCCTTCCTTCCTTCCTTCCTTCCTTCCTTCCTTCCTTTCTTCTTTCTTTCTTTCTTTCTTTCTTTCTTTCTTTCTTTCTTTCTTTCTTTTCTTTCTTTCTTTCTTTCTTTCTTTCTTTCTTTCTTTCTTTCTTTCTTTCTTTCTTTCTTTCTTTCTTTCTTTCTTTCTTTCTTTCTTTCTCACTAGCCCCAAGATTCTCTTTCTTCCCTTAAGAAAACCCAATTCCTCCCCTTGTTTCAAGTTGGCATAATAAAGCAAAGCAAATCCATGCATTGTCCAGATCTGAAAATGTATTTCTCATTCTGTCCCTCTAGTCTAACACCTTTATGTTAAGAGGTGGGTAATATGCTTATTGATATTCTGAAGTCATTGTATTTAACAGTTCTTAAGACTTTTAAAGTTGATTTAAAATTTTTTTGTTGTGTCCATTGCATAAATTAAATTATTCATGGGCAGTTAGGTGAATCAGTAGATTGAGAGCCAGGCCCAGAAATGGGAGGTCTGGGGTTCAAATCTGGTGTCAGATACTTCTTGTAGCTCTCTCAGAGGGGAGAGAAGCCACCAGGTAGGAAGATAGAGACAGGATAGAAGTTTTGATACCACGAGGGGAGTGACGGAGTCCTATTAGAGATATGAGGTGGTCAGAATGAGTCTTTATTAATTATCAATGAGCCACAGCTAAGCTCCGATCAAAGGACCATTGCGTAGGCTTTTCCAGTCCTGAGATCCATACCACACAGGTCAGAGAGGTGAATAGAGAAAGATTAAAGATGGAGCTTGGCCAGAGGCCAAGCTCCTGCAAGGACAGCCATCAGCTAGCCTGAAAGAGAAGGAGAGAGAGAGAAGGCGGAGCTTGCTGGGCTAAATATAGTTTTTGATATGCAAATATACACAGTACATAGGGATGATTCTCATTGGTTAATAACAAGGCATAGGTGTGGTTTCTCTTAACCAGGTGAGAACAAAGAAACCTGTTTTCCCGCCTAACCTGGGAGAAGCTGGGGTCAAGGGTCAGAGGCCTTCCCAGCCATGAGCAGTACTAAGCATGCTCAAGACTGAGCAATCTGCACATGCCCACTGTTCCCCTTGCCCATAGCTAGGCGTGGGCTGCTACACTTCTCAGCTGTGTGACCCTGGGCAAGTCACATAGCCCCTATTGCCTTACCACCCTTATGCTCTAAGACAGAAAGTAAAGGTTTTAAAAGAAAAAAAATTTAAAGTATTCTCTGATTCTGCCCACCTCATTTTATATAAATTCCTATAAGTTTTTCCAGGTTTCTCTATGTACAAACCTTTTATTTTTTTTAAAGCATGATCGTATTATTCCATCATATTTATATGATTAATTCATTCAGTCATTCATAAAGTGATGGCAATTCTCTTCATTTCCAGCTACTTGCTACAACAAAAGTGCTTCTATGAATATTTTTATACGTGAATCTTTTGTGTATTTCTATTATTTCTTTTTGGCAGATGTTGCTGGATTAAAGAGATATGCAGGAACTCCTGTTTCAGTTTACTCTACTAAACTGTTTTAAGACTTTTTGGTATAGATCCAAGTTGCTTTCCAGAATGGCTAGATGAATTCACAGCTCCACTGACAGTGTATTAGTAAACTTTCATGGCCTTTTTAATAGTCATGTTCCTTTTCTGGTGATATTTTCTAATCTGGTGATTCTAATCTGTTGAGTGTAAAATAGGATATCAGAACTGTTTTAATTTGCATTTCTCTTATGATTAGTGATTTGCAGCATTTTTTCATTTTGTTGTTGATATTTTGCTTTTCTTCTTTTAAGACCTGTTTGTTCATATCTTTTGACCACTCACCTACTGGGCAATGTCTCTTCACTATTTGAATTAATTCATTTATACATGTTGGATAGCAGAGCTTTATTATAGAAAGTTGCTGTAATATTTTTTCCAAGTTAATGATTTCCCGTCTAATTTTAGCTTCATTGATTTTGTGCAAAAACTTCTCAATTGTATGTAATCAAAAATTTTCACTTTATCTCCTGTGATTTCCTCTATTCCTCTCTATCTGTAGTCATAAAAAGTATCTTCCTTTCTGTTTCTCTAATTTGTTCACCATGTAACCTTTTATATCTAGGCTTTGCATTCATTTGAAGATTATTGTAGTGTACATTGTGCGATGTTGGTCTTCAGTTTTCATGGCAGTATTTGTTTGAATAGTGAATCCTTACTAATCCCAGTATGTGGAGTCTTTGGGTTTTATTGACACAAACCTAATATATTTATTTGATTTTGTATCTTATGTCCCTAATCTGTTCCATTGATCAACTTTTCTATTTTTTTTAAAAAGCAGGAACATTTAGTTTTGATGATTACCGATTTATAATATATTTTGAGATGAGATACTATTGGTCCTCCTTCCTTCTGTTTTCCCTCCATTATTTCCTTTGAGATTTTGGATTTTTTTTTGTCCCTTTCAAATGAATTTAAAAAATGATTCTATAATCTAACTCTTTGGTTGTTTAATTGGCATGATATTGAATAAATAAATTAACTTAAAGTAGTTTTGCAATTTTTACTATATTAGCATAGACCACTCAGGCAATTTATATCGCTCCAATTATTTACAACTGTCTCTGTTTTTGTAAAGAGTGTTTTATAGTTGCATTCATATAATTGCTATGTTTGTCATTATAGGTCAATGCCCAAATACTTATGCACTCTATAGTTTATTTTAATGGAATTTCTCTTTCCCTTTTTTGTTATTTTTTGGGGGGGGGATAATATATAGAAAGTCTGATCATTTGTGTGGATTTATTTTATGTCCTACTACTTTATTATTATTATTATTTTTTTTAAAATCCTTACCTTCCATCTTGGAGTCAATACTGTGTATTGGCTCCAAGGCAGAAGAGTGGTAAGGGCTAGGCAATGGGGGTCAAGTGACTTGCCCAGGGTCACACAGCTGGGAAGTGTCTGGGGGCAGATTTGAACCTAGGACCTCCCATCTCTAGGCCTGACTCTCAATCCACTGAGCCACCCAGCTGCCCCCTGTCCTACTACTTTATTGATGATAGTAAATGTTTAAATTTTAGTTAAATCTCTAGATTTCTCTAACTACACCATTATAGCATCAGCAAAATGCGATAGTTTTGTTTTTTTCTTTGCTAATGCTTATTCTCTTGATTTTATTTTCATGTCTAATTTTTATAGAACTATATTAAATGTGAGCAATGACCATGGACATCCTTCTTTTGTCTTTGATCTAGATACTGTTTAGCATATGAAAAGCAAATGAATGGTATTGAATAGAGAGCTGGATCCATGCTAGGAAAAGCTGGGTTTAAGTTCCCCTCTGACACATTGACAAATCACATAACCTTTCAGTTTTCTTGGCTGCTGCTGCTCCTCCTCCTCTTCCTCTTCCCCCCCCCCCAATATTCTCCTCCTCCTCCTCCTTCTTCTTCTTACTTTTCATCTTGGAAACTTCTTAAAGTTTATGTTTATGTAGGTCACAGAGATGATGCCAGGCTTCATTGGTGGATGGGATTTTCTCTTCTGATTGTTTTCTATATGAATGAAATTAGAAGTTTAGTCTCTATCCCTATTTATCATGTTAAATTAAAGTTATTTATCCTCATACTTTTATTACATTCTTATGCTTTTTAATAGAAATGATTGTCATGTGTTTTGTTAAAAAGTCTTTTCTTCAACTCTTGATTTAATTATGTAATTAAAAAAAAACCCTTACTTTCCATCTTAGAATGAATACTGTATATTGGTTCCCAGATAGAAGAATGATAAAGGTTGGGCAATGGGGGTTATGTGACTTGACCAGGATCACGTAGCTAGGAAGTTTCTGAGGTCAAATTTGAACCCAGAACTTCCTGCCTCTAGCCCTGGTTCTCAATCCACTGAGCTACCTAGCTGCTCCTATAGAATTGTTTGTTAGAGTAAATATAATTAGAGCAACTTGGTGGCACAGTGGACAGAATGTCAGGATTGGAGTCAGAAGGATTTGGTTTCAGATCTGTCCTCATATACTTACTAGTTGTGTGACCCTAGGCAAGTCACTTAACCCCAATTGCCAAACCCTCACCACTTTTCTATCTTAGAACTGGTACTAAGACAGAAGGTAAGGGTTTAAAAAATAAAATAAATAGCACCTATTATGATACTTTAAGAAATGTTGAACCAACCCTTTTTTTGAGGTACAAATTTAACTTTGTAATATTATCTTTTAAAATATGTTTCTGTGTATCTTTGCTAGTATGTATTCAATATTTTGCATTAATATTCATAAATGACAATGGCCAATAGTTTTATTTTATTTTTTCATTTTTGGTAGAATCTTTTTTTCCTCTATTTTGCAAACAGTTTCTGTAATGTTTTATTTTATTGTTCTTTGAATGGTTGACTGAGTTATAAATCCATGTGACCCTGGAGCTTTCTCTTTGAATGTTCATTTATAACCTGATCAATTTCTTTTTTTTTTTGAGATTGGGTTACAAAAATTATTATTTCTTGTTCTTTTAATCTTGAGATTTTATATTTTTATACCTAATTTTCCTAATTTATACCTAATTTTATTGACATGTAATTTGGCAAAATAGTTTCTAATAATTTTCTCTGTTTCCTATTTTTTGAATGCACTTTTTTGTTTTTGATGTTGATAATCTGGTTTACTCCTCTTTAAAAGAAATCACATTAGCTAATAATTGATCACTTTTATTAGCTTTTTAAGGGTCTTTTTATTGTAAATATATTTTCCTTTTGTTATTCTTTTGATATTTCAGGATTTTTTTAAAGCCCTTATCTTCCATCTTGGAATCAATTGATTGATTCCAAGGCAGAAGAGTGGTAAGGGCTAGGTAATGGGGGTCAAGTGACTTGCCCAGGGTCACACAGCTAGGAAGTGTCTGAGGCCAGATTTGAACCCAGAAACTCCCATCTCTAGGCCTGGTTCTCAATCCACTGAGCTACTCAGCTGCCTGCCTGGATTTTTTTTTTTATCAAGAGTTTTTTTTTTTTTAGATTTAGCTATAAAGATATTTTAAAATATGATTGTCAGTGAACTGATCATTGAGATGCCACAGAAGGCTTGGTCATTAGATAGCTTTTCTTTGTTTTGTTTTTTTTGTTGTTGTACACTTGTTTATATGTGCATGTACCTAGGGGAAAGGTTGCTGGAAAGTGAAAAAGACAACTTCGAAAGAGGCGCAGAAGACAAGTTCACACTGGATGCACCAGATTTGGGGCAGCTGATAAAAATCAACATTGGCCATAACAATAAAGGCAAATCTCCAGGCTGGTTCCTGTCCAAGGTGGGTTCTTTCCACGTATTAATGGATCTTTATCACCTACAAGATAAATTTTACATTCTTCAGCATAATGTTCAAGGCCTTCCACTTTTAGAGTGAGTGAATAGAGGAGACACATCTATGAAGCACTTAGAATGTGCTAGGCACTATACTAAACATTGGAGAAAGAACTAGAAGATTGAAACAGTTCCTGTTCTCAAAGCACTCACAACAAACCTTAATAAAGCACTAACTATGTGCCATGCACTGTGCTAAATAAATGCAAAGATGCAAAAGTAGTTCCTGCCCTCAGGAAGTTTGTATTCTAAAAAGGGAAGTGATATTTACATATGTAAGTATATACACGATACATACAAAGTAGGTAGTCTGAAGGGAGACAGCACTGAGAAGCATCACCTTCTACAGGAAACCTTCCATGATTCCCCCTTCTACTTGTCTCCTCCATTTCCAACTACCTTACTTTTCTTACCTTACATTTTCCCTTTTGTTTTCATTATTCTTTGATTTTTCAGATTTTTTTTTTTGATCAAGGGATTTTTTTTTTTAGAATTAGCTATAAAAATGTGATCATCAATGGACTCTTCTATTGTAATAGTAGTGAAGGCCTGGGCATCAGATTTTTCTGCTTTGTGTTTTTTTTGCTGTGTGCCTGTTTATATGTGCATGTGCCTCGGGCAAAGGATGCTGGAAAGTGCAAAAGACAACTTTGAAAAGGGGGCAGAAGACAAGTTCACACTGGATGCCCCATGAGTAACTACCTACTATGTCCTCTTCATTTATAGTTATTCTCTTTATATTTATTCTGCTCCTGTGTGCACATACACATACATAGAGTCTACTCTCTCTGAAAAGGGAAGGAATATTTATCCGTTCTCTAGGACTGGTGTAATTCATTCATTTTACTGCTTTTTTAGTGTTATTATTATTTATTATCACTTAATGTTCAGATTGTTCCCTCATGTTTAGCTTCTTCACTTTGCATCACTTCATATGCATCTTCTTGGCTTTCTTTAAATTCCCCAGATTATTTTCATGGCAGCTAGCTTTCTTTAAGATGGATTGCAGTGGAGGAGGGAAGGTAAAAGCAGGAAGACTAGCTAAAAAGTCACTATAATAGTCTAGATGAGAACAAATGAAGGTCTTAATAGAGTAGTTGCAGTGATAGGAAAGTATTTCAAGAGGCAGTTCGACTGCAGATTTGATGGGATTTGGCAGCTGATTAAACATGGGGGATGAGATAGAGTTAAGAGTCAAAGATGACTGAAGTTAGCCTGGGTGACTGAGTGGATGGTATTGTCAGCAACAGAAATAGATACTGTCAGCTATAGAAATAGAAAATACCTCTGAACATAAGCAGGATTTGGAAGAAAGATGATGAGATCAATTTTGGATGCGTACAATTTGAGGTGGCTGTGGGATATCCAGGTGCACATCTCCAGGAAGAAGTTAGAAAAGTAGAACAAGAGATTTTCAGAGAGTGCTCAGAGTCATGGTGCTATTATTATACCCATTTTACAGATGAGGACACTGAGACTGAAATAGGTTAAGTGATTTGCCCAGGGTTGCCCAACTTGTAAGAATATCTTTCAATCCTTCCTGACTCAAGGTCCAACACTATCTACTCTGCCACCAAGCTGCAATTAACTATAATACAATGGAGAATGTGATAAGGTCAGAAGAACAAGAGAGAGGTCCCAAGAAACTATAAAAATTCTGAGGTGGAGAGAGCTTATTTTCCACTGGAGTGGGATTGGGTTACCAGGCTCCAGACTCAGAAACAAGGCTTTTTTGGGGGGGCAGGGGAGAGGGAGTTGTTTTTTAATTGATTGATTTTATTAAATTTTGTTGGCATAAGATAAAAAGTGAAGAAATTCCCTTTATCGATGTAGACCTTTGCCTCTCTTCAACTTATAGTCTGAGGAGTGCTGAAAGGTTAGGTTACTAAGTATGTGTCAAGAGGTGGAAATTGAATT
Organism: Monodelphis domestica; assembly: GCF_027887165.1. NCBI lineage: Eukaryota > Metazoa > Chordata > Mammalia > Didelphimorphia > Didelphidae > Monodelphis > Monodelphis domestica. The sequence goes on along the minus strand of NC_077229.1, from coordinate 418,479,033 downwards.
CAGATCTTGTTGACCCTATATCTCCCATATTTGTGTTTTGGTTAGTTGTGTCAGGCTCTATGTAACCCCTTTTGGAGTTTTCTTGGTAAAAATTCTGGAATTATTTGCCATTTTCTTCTATAGATTATTTTACAGACAAGGAAAATGAAACCAACAGGATTAAGTGATTTGTCCAGAGTCACAGAGCTAGTAATTGTCTGAGGCTTGATTTTTAACTCAGATCTTCCTGACTACAGGCCCAGTACTCTATCCAATGTGCCACATAGCTGCCCAAAGCAATACTTAATTTAAATTTAAACTCTGGCTTTTTGTTTGTTACTTTGTATTTGTGATTTTATATATGTATGCCTCTCTGTCTGTCTGTCTGTCTGTCTCTCTCCCCATCCATCAATCCATCCATCCATCCATCCATCCATCCATCCATCCATCCATCTATCCATCCATCCATCCATCCATCCATCCATCTATCCATCTATCCATCTATCCATCTATCCATCTATCCATCTATCCATCTATCCATCTATCCATCTATCTATCTATCTATCTATCTATCTATCTATCTATCTATCTATCTATCTATCTATCTATCTATCCATCCATCCATCTATCTATCTATATCTCTCTATCTATCTCTCTATCTATCGATGTAGACCTTTGCCTCTCTTCAACTTATAGTCTGAGGAGTGCTGAAAGGTTAGGTTACTAAGTATGTGTCAAGAGGTGGAAATTGAATTCAGATCTTGTTGACCCTATATCTCCCATATTTGTGTTTTGGTTAGTTGTGTCAGGCTCTATGTAACCCCTTTTGGAGTTTTCTTGGTAAAAATTCTGGAATTATTTGCCATTTTCTTCTATAGATTATTTTA